>NC_057807.1:12249590-12251187 GCF_018294505.1 Triticum aestivum
CGTTTACGTGTAGGTCATCAACACTAGTAGTGGCCGATATTGACGTGTTTCGTGGACTATTACTCACCATTATGGTCTCTCAATTCCACAATTGGTGAACCTCGGGGTGCATTTAGCTATCGGTCATCAACACTCACAAGTTTGGCTGATTCTGCCCGTTTCATGGGCTATTACTCACCGTTTTGGGGTCCTCGGGCGATTTCCATGGTTGTTGAACCCTAAGGTGCACTTATGTGCAGGTCATCAACACTCGTCGTTTTGGTTGATTCTGGCCCGTCTTACTGCCAATTGCTCACCATTTTGAGGTCCTGGAGCGATTTCCACGATTATTGATCCCCGAGGTGCGTTTAGGTGTTGGTCATCAACAATAGTAGTTTTGGCCATTACTCACCATTTTGGGGTCTCGATGCAATTTCCACAATTGATGAACCTCGGGGTGCATTTACCTATCGGTCGTCAACACTCGCTGGTTTGGCCGATTCGGGCCCGTTTTGTGGACTATTACTCACCGTTTTGGTGTCCCGAAACGATTTTCTTGGTTGATGAAACCCAAGGAGCGCTTAGATGCATGATATTAACACTTGCCGGTTTCGCTGATTCTGGCCTGTTCATGGACAAATACTCACTGGTTTGGGGTCCTAGAGCGATTTTTATGGTTGCTGAACCCAGAGGTGCGCTTCCGTATCGTTCATCAACACTCACCATTTTGGCCGATTCTGACCCGTTTCATGGACTATTACTCACCGTATTGGGGTAAGGAGCAATTTCCATGGTTACTCAACCCCGAGGTGCACTTATGTGCAGGTCATTAAGAGTCGCTATTTTGGCCGATTCTGGCCCGTTTCGTGGACTATTACTCACAGTTTTGGGGTCCTGGAGCGATTTCCATGATTGACGATCCCCGGGGTGCGCTTACATGTCGTTCATTAACACTCATCATTTTGGCCGATTCTAGCCCGTTTCATGGGCTATTACTCACCGTTTTGGGGTCCCTGCGCGATTTCCATGGTTGTTGAAATCCAAGGTGTAATTACGTGCAGGTCATCAACACTCGCTGTTTTCGCTAATTCGGACCGTCTCATGGGCAATTGCTCACCATCTTGAGGTCCTGGAGCGATTTCCACGATTAATGTTCCTCGAGGTGCGTATACGTGTAGGTCATCAACACTAGCAATTTTGGCCGATTTTGGCGCGTTTCACGGAAAATTACTCACCATTTTGGGACCTCGGTGCACTTTCCACGATTGACGAACCTCAGGGTGCATTTACCTATCAGTCATCAACACTCACAGCACAGGTTTGGCCGATTCTGGAACGTTTCATGGGCTATTACTCATCGTTTTGGGGTCCTCGGGCGATTTCCATGGTTGTTGAACCCTAAGGTGCGCTTATGTGCAGGTCATCAACACTCGTCGTTTTGGTTGATTCTGGCCCGTCTCATTGGCTATTGCTCACCATTTTGAGGTCCTGGAGCGATTTCCACGATTATTTATCCCCGAGGTGCGTTTACGTGTAGGTCATCAACACTAGCAGTTTTGGCCGACTTTGGCGCGTTTCGTGGACTATTACTCACCATTTTGGGGCCTCGGTGCGATTT
>NC_057807.1:12252587-12254062 GCF_018294505.1 Triticum aestivum
AGGTTTGGCTGATTCTGGCTCATTTCATGGGCTATTACTCACCGTTTTGGGGTCCTAGGGCGATTTCCATGGTTGTTGAACCCTAAGGTGCGCTTATGTGCAGGTCATCAACACTCGTCGTTTTGGTTGATTTTGGCCCGTCTCACTGGCTATTGCTCACCATTTTGAGGTCCTGGAGCGATTTCCACGAATATTGATCCTCGAGGTGCGTTTACGTGTTGGTCATCAACACTAGTAGTTTCGGCCGATTTTGGCACGTTTCATGAATTATGACTCACCATTTTGGGGTCTCGGTGTGATTTCCACGATTGATGAACCTCGGGGTGCATTTACCTATCGGTCATCAACACTCGCAGGTTTGGCCGATTGGGGCCCGTGGACTATTACTCACCGCTTTGGTGTCCTGAAACGATTTTCTTGGTTGATGAACCCCAAGGAGCGCTTAGATGCATGATATTAACACTCGCCGGTTTGGCCGATTCTGGCCTGTTTCGTGGACAGTTACTCACCGGTTTGGGGTCGTAGAGTGATTTTTATGGTTACTGAACCCAAAGGTGCACTTACGTATCGTTCATCAACACTCACCGTTTTGGCCGATTCTGACCCGTTTCATGGACTATTACTCACCGTTTTGGGGTAAGGAGCAATTTCCATGGTTACTCAACCCCGGGGTGCACTTGTGTGCAGGTCATTAAGACTCGCTATTTTGGTCGATTCTGGCCCATTTCGTGGACTATTACTCACAGTTTTGGGGTCCTGGAGCGATTTCCATGATTCATGATACCCGGGGTGCACTTACATGTCGTTCATTAACACTCTTCATTTTGGCCGATTCTAGCCTGTTTCATGGGCTATTACTCACCGTTTTGGGGTCCCTGTGCGATTTCCATGGTTGTTGAAATCAAAGGTGCTATTACGTGCAGGTGATCAACACTCGCTGTTTTGGCTAATGCAGACCGTCTCATGGGCTATTGCTCACCATCTTGAGGTCCTGGAGCGATTTCCACGATTAATGATCTCCAATTTGTGTTTACGTGTAGGTCATCAACACTACTAATTTTGGCCGATTTTGGCGCGTTTCATGGACAATTACACACCATTTTGGGGCCTCGGTGCAATTTCCACGATTGATGAACCTCGGGGTGCATTTACCTATCGGTCATCAACACTCACAGGTTTGGGCGATTCTGGCCCGTTTCATGGGCTATTAGTCACTCTTTTGGGGTCCCGGGGCGATTTCCACGGTTGTTGAACCCTAAGGTGCACTTATGTACAGGTCATCAACACTCATCGTTTTGGTTGATTCTTGCCCGTCTAATTGGCTATTGCTCACCATTTTGAGGTCCTGGAGCGATTTCCACGATTATTGATCCCCGACGTGCGTTTACGTGTTGGTCATCAACACTAGTAGTGGCTGATATTGACGCATTTCGTGGACTATTACTCACCATTTTGGTCTCTCAATTCCACAATTG
>NC_057807.1:12254168-12255475 GCF_018294505.1 Triticum aestivum
TACCTATCGGTCATCAACACTCACAAGTTTGGCTGATTCTGCCTGTTTCATGGGCTCTTACTCACCGTTTTGGGGTCCTCGGGCGATTTCCATGGTTGTTGAACCCTAAGGTGCACTTATGTGCAGGTCATCAACACTCGTCGTTTCGATTGATTCTGGCCCGTCTCACTGCCTATTGCTCACCATTTTGAGGTCCTGGAGCGACTTCCACGATTATTGATCCCCAAGGTGCGTTTAGGTGTTGGTCATCAACAATAGTAGTTTTGGCCATTACTCACCATTTTGGGGTCTCGATGCGATTACCACGATTGATGAACCTCGGGGTGCATTTACCTATCGGTCATCAACACTCGCTGATTTGGCCGATTCGGGCCCGTTTCGTGGACTATTACTCACCGTTTTGGTGTCCCAAAACGATTTTCTTGGTTGATGAACCCCAAGGAGCGCTTAGATGCATGATATTAACACTCGCCGGTTTCACTAATTCTGGCCTGTTCATGGACAATTACTCACTGGTTTGGGGTCCTAGAGCGATTTTTATGGTTGCTAAACCCAGAGGTGCGCTTACGTATCGTTCATCAACACTCACCATTTTGGCCGATTCTGACCCGTTTCATGGACTATTACTCACCGTTTTGGGGTAAGGAGCAATTTCCATGGTTACTCAACCCCGAGGTGCACTTATGTGCAGGTCATTAAGAGTCGCTATTTTGGCCGATTCTGGCCCGTTTCGTGGACTATTACTCACAGTTTTGAGGTCCTGGAGCGATTTCCATGATTGACGATCCCCGGGGTGCGCTTACATGTCGTTCATTAACACTCATCATTTTGGACGATTCTAGCCCGTTTCATGGGCTATTACTCACCGTTTTGGGGTCCCTGTGCAGGTCATCAACACTCGCCGTTTCCGCTAATTCGAACCGTCTCATGGGCTATTGCTCACCATCTTGAGGTCCTGGAGCGATTTCCACGATTAATGATCTTCGAGGTGCGTATACGTGTAGGTCATCAACACTAGCAATTTTGGCCGATTTTGGTGCGTTTCATGGACAATTACTCACCATGTTGGGACCTCGGTGCAATTTCCACGATTGACGAACCTCAGGGTGCATTTACCTATCGGTCATCAACACTCACAGGTTTGGCCGATTCTGGAATGTTTCATGCGCTATTACTCATCGTTTTGGGGTCCTCGGGCGATTTCCATGGTTGTTGAACCCTAAGGTGCGCTTATGGGCAGGTCATCAACACTCGTCGTTTTGGTTGATTCTGGCCCGTCTCATTAGCTATTGCTCACCATTATGAGG
>NC_057807.1:12256204-12258755 GCF_018294505.1 Triticum aestivum
GTAGGTCATCAACACTAGCAGTTTTGGCCGACTTTGACGCGTTTCGTGGACTATTACTCACCATTTTGGGGTCTAAGAGTAATTTCTACGATTGATGAACCTCGGGGTGCATTTACCTATCGGTCATGAACACTCGCTGGTTTGGCCGATTCTGGCCCGTTTCATGGGCTATTGCTCACGTTTTGGGGTCCTCGGGCGATTTCCATGGTTGTTGAACCCTAAGGTGCGCTTATGTGTAGGTCATCAACACTTGTCGTTTTGGTTGATTCTGGCCCGTCTCATTGGCTATTGCTCACCATTTTGAGGTCCTGGAGCGATTTCCACGATTATTGATCCCTGAGCTGCGTTTACGTGTAGGTCATCAACACTAGTAGTTTTGGCCGACTTTGGCGCGTTTCGTGGACTATTACTCACCATTTTGGTATCTCGGTGCGATTTCCACGATTGATGAACCTTCGGGTGCATTTACCTATCGGTCATCAACACTCGCAGGTTTGCCCTATTCTAGCCCGTTTCATGGACTATTACTCATCGTTTTGGGGTCCCGAAGCGAATTTCTTGGTTGATGAACCTCAAGGAGCGCTTACATGCATGATATTAACACTCGCCATTTTGGCCGATTCTGGCCTGTTTCGTGGACAATTACTCACCGGTTTGGGGTCGTAGAGCGATTTTTATGGTTACTAAACCCAAAGGTGCGCTTACGAATCGTTAATCAACACTCACCGTTTTGGCCGATTCTGACCCGTTTCATGGACTATTACTCACTGTTTTGCGTTAAGGAGCAATTTCCATGGTTACTGAACCCCCAGGTGCACTTATGTGCAGGTCATTAACACTCGCTATTTTGGCCAATTCTGTCCCATTTCGTGGACTATTACTCACAGTTTTGGGTCCTGGGGCAATTTTTATGGTTGCTGAACCAAAAGGTGCGCTTATGATTGACGGTCCCCGGGGTGCGCTTACATGTCGTTCATTAACACTCGCCGTTTTGGCCGATTCTAGCCCGTTTCATGGGCTATTACTCACCGTTTTGGGGTCCCTGTGCGATTTCCATGGTTGTTGAAATCAAAGGTGCTATTACGTGTAGGTCATCAACACTCGCCGTTTTGGCTAATTCGGACCGTCTCATGGGCTATTGCTCACCATCTTGAGGTCCTGGAGCGATTTTCACGATTAATGATCCCTGAGGTGCGTTTACGTGTATGTCATCAACACTAGCAGTTTTTGCCGATTTTGGCGTGTTTCTTGGACTATTACTCACCCTTTTGGGGTCTCAGTGCGATTTCCACGATTGATGAACCTCGGGATGCATTTAGCTATCAGTCATTAACACTCGCAGGTTTGGCTGATTCTGGCCCGTTTCATGGGCTATTACTCACTTTTTGGGGTCCTGGGGCGATTTCCATGGTTGTTGAACCCTTAGGTGCGCTTATGTGCAGGTCATCAACACTCGCCGTTTTGGTTGATTCTGGCCCATCTCATTGGCTATTGCTCACCATTTTGAGATCCTGGAGCGATTTCCACGATTATTGATCCCCCAGGGTGGTTTACGTGTAGGTCATCAACACTAGCAGTTTTTGCCGACTTTGGCGCGTTTTGTGGACTATTACTCACCATTTTGGGATCTCAGAGCGATTTCCACGATTGATGACCCTCGTGGTGCATTTACCTATCGGCCATCCACACTCGCAGGTTTGGCCTATTCTGGCCCATTTCATGGGCTATTACTCATGTTTTCGGGTCTTGGAGCGATTTCCATGGTTGTTGAACCCTAAGGTGCGCTTATGTGCAGGTCATCAACACTCGTCGTTTTGGTTGATTCTGGCCTATCGCATTGGCTATTGCTTACCATTTTGAGGTCTTGGAGTGATTTCCATGATTAATGATCCCCGATGTGCGTTTACGTGTAGGTCATCAACACTAGCAATTTTGGCCGATTTTGGCGCGTTTCATGGACAATTACTCACCATTTTTGGGGTCTCGGTGCAATTTCCACGATTGATGAACCTCGGGTGCATTTACCTATCGGTCATCAGCACTCACAGGTTTGGCCGATTCTGGCCCATTTCATGGGCTATTACTCGCCGTTTTGGGGTCGTGGGACGATTTCCATGGTTGTTGAACCCTAAGGTGCGCTTATGTGCAGGTCATCAAAGCTCATCGTTTTGGTTGATTCTGGCCCGTCTCATTGGCTATTGCTCGCCATTTTGAGGTCCTGGAGCGATTTCCACAATTATTGATCCCCGAGGTGCGTTTACATGTCGGTAATCAACACTAGCAGTTTTGGCCAACTTTGGCGCGTTTCGTGGACTATTACTCACCATTTTGGGGTCTCGGTGCAATTTCCACGATTGTTGAACCTCGTGGTGCATTTTCCTATCAGTCATCAACACTCACAGGTTTGGCCGATTCTGGCCCGTTTCATGGGCTATTACTCACTGTTTTGAGGTCCTCGGGCGATTTCCATGGTTGTCGAACCCTAAGGTGCGCATATGTGCAGGTCATCAACACTAGCAGTTTTGGCCGATTTTGGCGCGTTTCTTGGACA
>NC_057807.1:12259700-12261206 GCF_018294505.1 Triticum aestivum
CATGATTGATGAACCTCGGGATGCATTTACCTATCGGTCATCAACACTCACAGGTTTGGGCGATTCTGGCCCGTTTCATGGGCTATTACTCACCGTTTTAGGGTCCTGGAGCGATTTCCAGGGTTGTTGTACCCTAAGGTGCGCTTATGTGCAGGTCATCAACACTCGTTGTTTTGGTTGATTCTGGCCCGTCTCATTGGCTATTGCTCACCATTTTGAGGTCCTGGAATGATTTCCATGATTATTGATCCCCGAGGTACGTTTACGTGTAGGTCATCAACACTAGTAGTTTTGGCCGATTTTGGTGCGCTTCGTGGACTATTACTCACCATATTGGGGTCTCGATGCGATTTCCACGATTGATGAACCTCAGGGTGCATTTACCTATCGGTCATCAGCACTCGCAGGTTTGCCCGATTCGGGCCCATTTCGTGGACTATTACTCACCGTTTTGGTGTCCCGAAACGATTTTCTTGGTTGATGAACCCCAAGGAGCGCTTACATGCATGATATTAACACTCGCCATTTTTGCTGATTCTTGCCTGTTTCGTGGACAATTACTCACCGGTTTGGGCTCCTAGAGTGATTTTTTTATGGTTGTTGAACCCAAAGGTGCGCTTAAGTATCGTTCATCAACACTCACCATTTTGGCCGATTCTGGCCCGTTTCATGGTCTATTACTCACGTTTTGGGGTAAGGAGCAATTTCCATGGTTACTGAACCCCAAGGTGCACTTATGTGTTGGTCACTAACACTCGCTATTTTGGCCGATTCTGTCCCGTTTCATGGACTACCACTCACAATTTTGGGGTCCTGGAGCGATTTCCATGATTGACGATCCCCGGGGTGCGCTTACATGTCGTTCATTAACACTCATCGTTTTGGCCGATTCTAGCCCGTTCCAGGGGCCATTACTCACTGTTTTGGGGTCCCTGTGCGATTTCCATGGTTGTTGAAATCAAAGGTGCTATTACGTGCAGGTCATCAAAACTCGCCTTTGGCTAATTCGGACCGTCTCATGGGCTATTGCTCACCATCTTGAGGTCCTGGAGCGATTTCCACGATTAATGATCCCCGAGGTGTGTTTACATGTAGGTCATCAACACTAGCAACTTTGGCCGATTTTGGCGCGTTTCATAGACAATTACTCACCATTTTGGGTTCTCGGTGCGACACGATTGATAAACCTCGGGGTGCATTTACCTATCGGTCATCAACACTCGCAGGTTTGGTAGATTCTGGCCCGTTTCATGGGCTATTAATCGCCGTTTTGTGGTCATGGGGCGATTTCCATGGTTGTTGAACCCTAAGGTGCGCTTATGTGCAGGTCATCAACACTCGTCGTTTTGGTTGCTTCTGGCCCGTCTCATTGGCTATTGCTCACCATTTTAAGGTCCTAGAGAGAATTCCACGATTATTGATCCCCGAGGTGTGTTTACGTGTAGGTTATCAACACTAGCAGTTTTGGCCGACTTTGGTGCGTTTCGTGGACTATTACTCACCATT
>NC_057807.1:12261627-12263333 GCF_018294505.1 Triticum aestivum
AACTGGCTATTGCTCACCATTTTGATGTCCTGGAGCGATTTCCACGATTATTGATCCCCAACGTGCGTTTACGTGTAGGTCATCAACACTAGTAGTGGCCGATATTGACGCATTTCGTGGACTATTACTCACCATTTTGGTCTCTCAATTCCACAATTGGTGAACCTCGGGGTGCATTTGCCTATCGGTCATCAACACTCACAAGTTTGGCTGATTCTGCCCGTTTCATGGGCTATTACTCACCGTTTTTTGGGGTCCTCGGCTGATTTCCATGGTTGTTGAACCCTAAGGTGCACTTATGTGCAGGTCATCAACACTCATCGTTTTGGTTGATTCTGGCCCGTCTCACTGCCTATTGCTCACCATTTTGAGGTCCTGGAGCGATTTCCACGATTATTGATCCCCGAGGTGCATTTAGGTGTTGGTCATCAACAATAGTAGTTTTGGCCATTACTCACCATTTTGGGGTCTCGATGCAATTTCCACGATTGATGAACCTCGGGGTGCATTTACCTATCGGTCATCAACACTTGCTGGTTTGGCCGATTCGGGCCTGTTTCGTGGACTATTACTCACCGTTTTGGTGTCCCGAAACAATTTTCTTGGTTGATGAACCCCAAGGAGCGCTTAGATGCATGATATTAACACTCGCCGGTTTCGCTGATTCTGGCCTGTTCATGGACAATTACTCACCGGTTTGGGGTCCTAAAGCGATTTTTATGGTTGCTGAACCCGGAGGTGTGCTTACGTATTGTTCATCAACACTCACTGTTTTGGCCGATTCTGGCCCGTTTCATGGACTATTACTCACCGTTTTGGGGTAAGGAGCAATTTCCATGGTTACTCAACCCCGAGGTGCACTTATGTGCAGGTCATTAAGAGTCGCTATTTTGGCCGATTCTGGCCCGTTTCGTGGACTATTACTCACAGTTTTGGGGTCTTGGAGCGATTTCCATGATTGATGATCCCCGGGGTGCACTTACATGTCGTTCATTAACACTCATCGTTTTGTCCGATTCTAGCCCGTTTCATGGACTATTACTCACCGTTTTGGGGTCCCTGTGTGATTTCCATGGTTGTTGAAATCAAAGCTGTAATTACGTGCAGGTCATCAACACTCGCCGTTTTCGCTAATTCGGACCGTCTCATGGGCTATTGCTCACCATCTTGAGGTCCTGGAGCGATTTCCACGATTAATGATCCTCGAGGTGCGTATACGTGTAGGTCATCAACACTAGCAATTTTGGCCGATTTTGGCGCGTTTCATGGACAATTACTCACCATTTTGGGACCTCGGTGCAATTTCCATGATTGACGAACCTCAGGGTGCATTTACCTATCGGTCATCAACACTCACAGGTTTGGCTGATTCTGGAACGTTTCATGGGCTATTACTCATCGTTTTGGGGTCCTCGGGCGATTTCCATGGTTGTTGAACCCTAAGGTGCGCTTATGTGCAGGTCATCAACACTCGTCGTTTTGGTTGATTCTGGCCCGTCTCATTGGCTATTGCTCACCATTTTGAGGTCCTGGAGCGATTTCCACGATTATTGATCCCCGAGGTGCGTTTACGTGTAGGTCATCAACACTAGTAGTTTTGGCCGACTTTGGCGCGTTTCGTGGACTATTACTCACCATTTTGGGGTCTCAGTGCGATTTCCACGATTGATGAACCTCGGTGTGCATTTACCTATCGGTCATCAACA
>NC_057807.1:12264179-12265800 GCF_018294505.1 Triticum aestivum
ATTATTGATCCCCGACGTGCGTTTACGTGTAGGTCATCAACACTAGTAGTGGCCGATATTGACGCGTTTCGTGGACTATTACTCACCATTTTGGTCTCTCAATTCCACAATTGGTGAACCTCAGGGTGCATTTGCCTATCGGTCATCAACACTCACAAGTTTGGCTGATTCTGCCCGTTTCGTGGGCTATTACTCACCGTTTTGGGGTCCTCGGGCGATTTCCATGGTTGTTGAACCCTAAGGTGCACTTATGTGCAGGTCATCAACACTCGTCGTTTTGGTTGATTCTGGCCCGTCTCACTGCCTATTGCTCACCATTTTGAGGTCCTGGAGCGATTTCCATGATTATTGATCCCCGAGGTGCGTTTAGGTGTTGGTCATCAACAATAGTAGTTTTGGCCATTACTCACCATTTTGGGGTCTCGATGCAATTTCCACGATTGATGAACCTCGGGGTGCATTTACCTATAGGTCATCAACACTCGCTGGTTTGGCCGATTCGGGCCTGTTTCGTGGACTATTACTCATCGTTTCGGTGTCCCGAAACGATTTTCTTGGTTGATGAACCCCAAGGAGCGCTTAGATGCATGATATTAACACTCGCCGGTTTCGCTAATTCTGGCCTGTTCATGGACAATTACTCACCGGTTTGGGGTCCTAGAGCGATTTTTATGGTTGCTGAACCCAGAGGTGCGCTTACGTATCATTCATCAACAATCACCGTTTTGGCCGATTCTGACCCGTTTCATGGACTATTACTCACCGTTTTGGGGTAAGGAGCAATTTCCATGGTTACTCAACCCCAAGGTGCACTTATGTGCAGGTCATTAAGAGTCGCTATTTTGGCCGATTCTGGCCCGTTTCATGGACTATTACTCACAGTTTTGGGGTCCTGGAGCGATTTCCATGATTGACGATCCCCGGGGTGCACTTACATGTCGTTCATTAGCACTCATCGTTTTGTCCGAGTCTAGCCCGTTTCATGGGCTATTACTCACCGTTTTGGGGTCCCTGTGTGATTTCCATGGTTGTTGAAATCAAAGGTGTAATTACGTAAAGGTCATCAACACTCGCCGTTTTCGCTAATTTGGACCGTCTCATGGGCTATTGCTCACCATCTTGAGGTCCTGGAGCGATTTCCATGATTAATGATCCTCGAGGTGCGTATACGTGTAGGTCATCAACACTAGCAATTTTGGCCGATTTTGGCGCGTTTCATGGACAATTACTCACCATTTTGGGACCTCGGTGCAATTTCCACGATTGACGAACCTCAGGGTGCATTTACCTATCGGTCATCAACACTCACAGCTTTGGCCGATTCTGGAACGTTTCATGGGCTATTACTCATCGTTTTGGGGTCCTCAGGCGATTTCCATGGTTGTTGAACCCTAAGGTGCGCTTATGTGCAGGTCATCAACACTCGTCGTTTTGGTTGATTCTGGCCCGTCTCATTGGCTATTGCTCACCATTTTGAGGTCCTGGAGCGATTTCCACGAGTATTGATCCCCGATGTGCGTTTACGTGTAGGTCATTAACACTAGTAGTTTTGGCCGACTTTGGCGCGTTTCATGGACTATTTCTCACCATTTTGGGGTCTCGGTGCGATTTCCACGATTGA
>NC_057807.1:12266390-12394660 GCF_018294505.1 Triticum aestivum
TTCCATGGTTGTTGAACCCTAACATGCATATGTGCAGGTCATCAACACTCGTCGTTTTGGTTGATTCTGGCCCGTCTCATTGGCTATTGCTCACCATTTTGAGGTCCTGGAGCGATTTCCACGATTATTTATCCCCGAGGTGCGTTTACCTGTAGGTCATCAACACTAGCAGTTTTGGCCGACTTTGGCGCATTTCATGGACTATTACTCACCATTTTGGGGTCTCAGAGCGATTTCAACGATTGATGAACCTCGGGGTGCATTTACCTATCGGTCATGAACACTCGCTGGTTTGGCCAATTTTGGCCCGTTTCATGGGCTATTACTCACGTTTTGGGGTCCTGGGGTGATTTCCATGGTTGTTGAACCCTAAGGTGCGCTTATGTGCAGGTTATCAACACTCGTCGTTTTGGTAGATTCTTTCCTGTCTCATTGGCTATTGCTCAGCATTTCAAGGTCTAGGAGCGATTTCCACGATTAATGATCCCCGAGGTGCGTTTACGTGTAGGTCATCAACACTAGCAATTTTGGCCGATTTTGGCGCATTTCATGGACTATTAGTCACCATTTTGGGGTCTCGATGCAATTTCCGTGATTGAAGAACCTCGGGGTGCATTTACCTATCGGTCATCAACACTCGCAGGTTTGGCCGATTCGGGCACGTTTCATGGACTATTACTCACCATTTTGGGGTCCCTGTGCGATTTCTATGGTTGTTGAAATCAAAGGTGCTATTACGTGCAGGTCATCAACACTCGCCGTTTTGGCTAATTCGGACCGTCTCATGGGATATTGCTCACCATTTTGAGGTCCTGGAGTGATTTCTAGGATTATTGATCCCCGAGGTGTGTTTACATGTTAGTCATCAACACTAGTAGTTTTGGCCAATTTTGGCGGGTTTCGTGGACTATTACTCACTATTTTGGGGTCTCGATGCGATTTCCACGATTGATGAACCTCGGGGTGCATTTACCTATCAGTCATCAACACTCGTAGGTTTGGCTGATTCTGGCCCGTTTCATGGGCTATTACTCATTGTTTTGGGGTCCTGGGGCGATTTCCATGGTTGTTGAACCCTTAGGTGTGCTTATGTGCAAGTCATCAACACTCCTCATTTTGGTTGATTCTGGCCCATCTCATTGGCTATTGCTCACCATATTGAGGTCCTCGAGCGATTTCCACGATTATTGATCCCTGAGGTGCGTTTACGTGTAGGTCATCAACACTAGCAGTATTGGCCGACTTTGGCGCGGTTCGTGGACTATTACTCGCCATTTTGAGGTCTCGGAGCAATTTCCACGATTGATTAACCTCGGGGTGCATTTACCTATCGGTCATCAACACTCGCAGGTTTGGCCTATTCTGGCCCATTTCATGGGCTATTACTCGCGTTTTGGGGTCCTGGAGCGATTTCCATGGTTGTTGAACCCTAACATGCACTTATGTGCAGGTCATCAACACTCGTTCTTTTGGTTGATTCTAGCCTGTCTCATTGGCTATTGCTCACTATTTTGAGGTCTTGGAGCGATATCCATGATTAATGATCCCCGAGGTGCATTTACGTGTCGGTCATCAACACTAGCAATTTTGGCCTATTTTGGCGCATTTCATGGACAATTACTCACCATTTTGGGGTCTCGGTGCAATTTCCACGATTGATGAACCTCGGGGTGCATTTACCTATCGGTCATTAACACTCACAGATTTGGCCGATTCTGGCCCGTTTCATGGGCTATTACTCACCATTTTGGGGTCCTCGGGCGATTGCCATGGTTGTTGAACCCTAAGGTGCGCTTATGTGCAGGTCATCAACACTCGTCGTTTTGGTTGATTCTGGCCCGTCTCATCGGCTATTCCTCACCGTTTTGAGGTCTTGGAGCGATTTCCACGATTATTGATCCCCGAGATGCGTTTACGTGTAGGTCATCAACACTAGCAGTTTTGGCCGACTTTGGCGCGTTTCGTGGACTATTACTCACCATTTTGGGGTCTCGGTGCAATTTCCACAATTGATGAACCTCGGGGTGCATTTACCTATCGGTCATCAACACTCACAGGTTTGGCCGATTCTGGCCCGTTTCATGGGCTATTACTCACAGTTCTGGGGACCTGGAGCGATTTCCATGGTTGTTGTGTTGGAAGTATGCCCTAGAGGCAATAATAAAATGGTTATTATTATATTTCCTTGTTCATGATAATTGTTTATTGTTCATGCTATAATTGTGTTATCCGGAAATCGTAATACATGTGTGAATACATAGACCACAACATGTCCCTAGTGAACCTATAGTTTACTAGCTCGTTGATCAACAGATAGTCATGGTTTCCTGACTATAGACATTGGATGTCGTTGAACACTGGACAGCGGTCAAGAATATCCTAAAGTACCTGAAAAGGACTAAGGATATGTTTCTCGTTTATCAGGTGACGAAGAGCTCGTCGTAAAGGGTTACGTCGATGCTAGCTTCAACACAGATCTGGATGACTCTAAGTCACAAACCGGATATGTGTATATATTGAATGTTGGGGCAGTAAGCTGGTGCAATTGCAAGCAAAGCGTCGTGGCGGGATCTACATGTGAAGCGGAGTACATGGCAGCCTTGGAGGCAGCACATGAAGCAATCTGGATGAAGGAGTTCATTACCGACCTAGGAGTTATTCCCAATGCGTCGGGGCCGATGACTCTCTTCTGTGACAACACTGGAGCCATTGCCCTTGCCAAGGAGCCCAGGTTTCACAAGAAGACCAGGCACATCAAGCGTCGCTTCAACTCCATTCGTGAAAATGTTCAAGATGGAGACATAGATATTTGCAAAGTGCATACGGATCTGAATGTCGCAGGTCCGTTGACTAAACCTCTTCCGCGAGCAAAACATGATCAACACCAGAACTCTATGGGTGTTCGATTCATCACAATGTAACTAGATTGTTGACTCTAGTGCAAGTGGGAGACTGTTGGAAATATGCCCTAGAGGCAATAATAAAATGGTTATTATTATATCTCCTTGTTCATGATAATTGTCTATTATTCATGCTATAATTGTGTTATCCGGAAATCGTAATACATGTGTGAATACATAGACCACAACATGTCCCTAGTGAGCCTCTAGTTGACTAGCTCGTTGATTAACAGATAGTCATGGTTTCCTAACTATAGACATTGGATGTCGTTGATAACGGGATCACATCATTAGGAGAATGATGTGATGGACAAGACCCAATCCTAAGCATAGCATAAGATCGTGTAGTTCGTTTGCTAAAGCTTTTCTAATGTCAAGTATCAGTTTCTTAGACCATGAGATTGTGTAAATCCCGGATACCATAGCAGTGCTTTGGGTGTACCAAACGTCACAACATAACTGGGTGACTATAAAGGCACACTACAGGTATCTCCAAAAGTGTATGTTGGGTTAGCACGAATCGAGACTGGGATTTGTCACTCCGTATGACAGAGAGGTATCTCTGGGCCCACTCGGTAATGCATCATCATAATGAGCTCAATGTGACCAAGTGGTTGGTCACGAGATCATGCATTACGTAACGAGTAAAGTGACTCGCTGGTAACGAGATTGAACGAGGTATTGGGATACCGATGATCGAATCTCGGGCAAGTAAGTACCGATTGACAAAGGGAATTGTATACAGGATTACTTGAATCCTCGACATCATGGTTCATCCGATGAGATCATCGTGGAACATGTGGGAACCAACATGGGTATCCAGATCCCGCTGTTGGTTATTGGCCAGAGAGCTGTCTCGGTCATGTCTGCATGATTCCCGAACCCGTAGTGTCTACACACTTAAGGTTCGGTGACGGTAGGGTTATTAGGAAGACTTGTAAGTGATTACTGACTGTTGCTCTGAGTCCCGGATGAGATCCCGGACGTCACGAGGAGTTCCGGAATGGTTCGGAGGTGAACATTTATATATGGGAAGTTGTCATACGGTCACCGGAAAAGTTCGGGGGCTTATCGGTATTGTACCGGGGCCACCAGAGGGGTTCCGGGGGTTCCGATGAGTTGTTTCTTGCCCTAAGCCGCCAGTGGGTCGTCCCCTTATATACACGGGTCGACGCCCTGCGGCTTACAGAGTCTCGGCCGGCTCATAAACAATGTCCGGCTCGGTGACTAGTTAAGCCTTCCTTATGATACAAGTAATATTATTACAGCGGGTTACTACAACAGGCCTTAAGTCGCATGTGGGCCTTAAGCTCTCTATGAACCGCCATCTTCATACTTTGTCTTGGGCTTCTCTCTGGTGAGTCCTCTTTGCGTAACCCGGCCCCTCCTGGGCGGCTTACACAAATAGTTATATCCCCAACATTAGGCCCCAGATTGATTTGAACCGGTTCATGTCAATCTTAAAATACCTTATGAACCGCCCTGCAGTCTCTATCTTGCGTGAAGGATTTAACCCGCCGTGACGTCATCATCTAACTCCAGGTTAAATCTCTGTGACGTCATCTTCATTAAAGCTTTATTTTTTATGCCGTCACATCTTCAACGGATCTTTGTCTTTATTGATCATCCCGAGAATCGAGGCGCCAGAGCCGCTGGATAATGAATATTATCTCCTCATTTTTCGCGCCCTCTCGGTCAGTCTTTCCTTATAAGTAGAGCGACCTAGGTCTTTCCCCTCAGTCATCTTCTTCTTCTCGCCTCCTCCTGAGCTCTGCCACCGCCATCGTCGAACCTCTCGTCTTCACCAACTCAGGCCGCTGCATCAACCTGATTCTGACCAGAGATCGACGGCGACCCTCCGCGGGTCATTGCTGAGTTTGTCGGTGTTCATCACGGTCTGACACCAAACCCTCGCTAGTTCCTTCCAATGCTCTGTTTAGATCGTCAGAACCACGTAGAACTACTGCGGTGCTTGTCTGTGTTGATCTTGCATGAAAATAGATCTCATTTCCCTTGTTCCGAAATCCTCTTCGAACGCATGAACTTCCCTGCCCTATTTTAGGTCTAGAAAATTTCCCTTTCAGAGCAATATCTTGATCCAGAATAATAACTGTTATCTGTGAAACTTGTTTTTATCACCCGGAACACCTCTTCTAGTGAACCCCCTGAAACACAACTGTCGAGGCGTCCGGATTAAATATATGACACAGAACCTTAATTGCTTCTCATGACCCGGAAATTTTTGAATTTGTACTTTGATGCTTGTAGCGGCTTAAATATTGTTGCACAGTCATCCTTATGTCATTAGGCCCCTCATTAAGCCGCCACTTTAATCAAGATTTTCCTCCCGGGTTAAAATTGAACCAGATCTTCTTGTTTTTTCATAGGCCAATTGTTGTGATGGCTCCTAAGGATACCAAGGCCCCTGTAACTTGCAATTGGGTTCCATCCACAGTGCCCAGTAGCAAACTAGCTGAGTTTGTAAAATCTGGGCATCTGCCAAAAAAGGACGCCATGTCGTACCGTGCTCGTGACCCGTCTGAAGAAAAACCTCACCCCAAAGCAGGGGAAGTAATAATTTTTACTTATCATATGAGCCGTGGATTTGCTCCTCTCGGCTCAAAATTCTTCAGAGAGGTTTTGAACTTCTTTGACCTTAGACCTCAAGACATCGAACCCAATTCCGTGTCAAATATTTGCAATTTTCAAGTCTTCTGTGAGGTGTACCTGGGAGAGGAGCCAGGTCTGCTTTTGTTCAGGGAACTTTTTTATATGAACCGGGCAAAATGAACGTGCCAACGGGCCCAGCCTTGAGCTTGGCGGTATCTCAATCCAACAACGGAGAGACTGTCTTTTCCCTTATGCTGAGCTACCGAGTCACCCCAAATCTTGGAACCATACGTGGTTCTACTGTCAGGACACTTCTCCGGCTGATGAAAAGCCTCTGCCCGGCTTTCGCGCCCTGCGCCTTGAATCTACTTATCCGCTACCGGACAAGCTGACAACCCTGGAACGCGTGCCTCTTAACTCCACCATCAAGAAGATTAAAGCTCTATTGGGAAATGGTTTAAACGGCATCGATCTGGTCCGGGTCTGGGTCACTTGGCGTATACTTCCATTAAGCCGCCGCCCCGGTTTAATGTGTACTTATACTGGAGAAAAGACTGATCCGCAACGCCATAGCCCTGACGACTTACCAGATGACATGGTGGATGCTACAACCCAGTCACTGCTGAAGGAGGGCACTGTGACGAGCAATGCCTTCGGCTTACTTCCATTTTGCAAGAATAACCCGGCCCCTGCGGTAAGTTAGCAGTCGTAACAAATGTTTACGAATATATTATACCTTTCTTGATACTCATAATACTTTAACCTTTTCCACAGGCTGGTGATGACTTTTGGAAAGCCAAATATGATCATGAAGCTGCCAAACAAGCCAGGACGACCAAGAAAGCTGAAAGGAAAGCTCCAGGGTAGGAACCTCAAAGAAAAAGAAACCCAGCGCCTCTGACTTACTCAGATTGGAGGATAGCTCTTCGGATGAAGAAGAGGTAATCTTTAAATTTTCTTAAGTCCCTTACTATCACCTGTCTGACATTTTATCCCTTCAGGAGGATACGGGGAACAGCTGAGCAGCCACTGAAGAGGTAACTATAATCTCCTCCGACTCAGAGCCTTTGCCAAGGAGAAAGACCCGAAGGGTGACCCGGAAAGTAAGATTTTCACATACACTTGCTTATCAAGATCCTCAATTTATTTTGAAGCAACAACAGCTTGAGAGCCGGAGGCAGACCAGGAACAACAAAGATGCAGAACTCTCCTCCGGCTTACCTGATGTAACCAGAAAGCATCGGACCGAGGTTATCTCCGATTTATGCTCCGTCTTACCTTTAGCAGGCTTAATTCGTCAACCTCTCAATTCATCTGACTCCAACTATCAGGATACCTCTCCTTCTTCCGGCGAGTCCATGCAGTCAAACATGCCGACTTTCAAAACTGCTCCCGGGTAATATAAACTTATGCACTTTTGTTTTACCTGTGCTTGCCTACTCATCCTTCTGCTTTTGCTAACAGCCTGCAGGTGAAACCCAGTAAGAGGGCAAAGAAGAACAAACCGCCCCAAGACCCGATGGTCACTGAACCGGCGGTTGACTCATCTGTTCCTGATAGCTCCACTCATCCGCCACCGCCTGAGCCGGCTTTCAGCATTTCGGTATCAACCTCTGACCCGCCTGCAGAAGACGCTGTCCATGATTTTGATAACCCGGAAATTCATAGCCCGGTGAAGAGAAATGACCCGGAAGTTGAAATTGTAAAGTCCCAGTTTGTTGAACCAGGGCAGCCCACAGTCCTTGCCAAATGTTCCGCCAAAGATGAGTTTACCCAGCGCCAAAAAGCCAAGCAGGACATTACTGATTATACTCACCTAAGCATTGGTGATATAGTCTCAGGCTATCTGAATCAAGTGCATAATAGCCGTGACCTGGAAGTTGACATGGTGAAACAAATACAGCATAAATCTGAGGTATAACTTATACTTTTTATCTGAGCCTTATATATACTATACCAGCCCCCAAGTCTACCGCATATGAACAAATACGCTGTAGACTTTAGAAGTCTGCTTTTACTTGTTAACTTATCCGGCTTAAAAAGAATTTATTTAACCCGGTATAACATAAGGCTTTTAAATTTGCAATACACATTAGTCCCCAAGTGTCAAGTATCCTTACTTGTAAGGTGCTTGAGACTTAATATGCTTGACCTGGCAGGATAAAGTTAAATTTTCTTTCATCATACATTAGCCCCCAAGTGCCAAGTATCTTTACTTGTAAAGTGCTTGGGACTTGAATGTCTACCTTATTAGAATCCTTACCATTACCCGGTGTCAATTGCAGGCTGCCATAAGTCAAATTGAATCAGAGCTGGCTGCCCTGAAGAGTCGTCTAGAAACTCAAGAGCTTGAAACGCAAAAAGCTAACTCCAAATTTGAATTTAGTATCTCTGAAAATGAGAAACTAAAGAAGAATTTTGAGTCGAAAAGGAAAATTTGGGCTGATGAAAAGTCTTCCCTGGTGACTCGGGCCAAAACAGCCGAAGCATCTCTTGCAGAAGCAACAACTGAGCTGTCAAACTTAACACAGCAAATATCCCAAATGGTCTCAGCCATCTTTGGTAAGTTATTATGACTTAGTTTTAACATGGCAACCGTACAATGACTATTGTAATAAATACTTCCGGCTTACCGTTATGCTTGTGCACATACAGGCTCCAGGAGTGTCAATCTGAAGCAGAACACGCTGATCAAGCTTAAAGCAGTTTATACGTTAGTGGAACAGCTATACTCCGGGACACAACGTGCCCTGGCCGTTGTAGCTTTATCAACTCCACACCCCCGCCTTTTGCAAGATGTTTTGAAGAGCCTCGCCTTTCTACCTCAGCGGATCCAAGACTTAAGGCGTTCATCTTCAAGAGCCGGGGCCGTAGCTGCGTTGGGCCGGGCAAAAGCATGGCTCCTAGAACTAGACCCGGCAGACCTTGCCCTTGGATATCCGACTCTAAAGCTAGACGGCAATGCCTTTGATGATCACGACTTCCACACCTGTGTTAAGGCCATACGTCCGGTGGCCACCCTTATTGGAAACGATACTGACCTTAGCAAGTATGCGTCGGCTTATGACAGCAACAATCGGAAAATCCCAAACGCTCCATATGATCAAATCAGCCTGATCCCTCCAATTCTTAAGCATACTTTTGCCCCTGAAGTAGACTCGGCCGGTTTAATAGATGATGAAGCTGAATTTGAAGCTTTGAGCGGCATTGATTGGGCTTCATCAACTTTCCAGGGAAAAACAACCGACGGAGAAGCGGCGAAGGATAACCCGGAGCCTTCAAGCCCACCGAAGGAGTGAATCACCGGGTGTTTGGCCAAAATACAATGCTCCACCTATTCAGACTCGGGGAGTCATGTAATAGGGTAGAAATAACTTCTTAATGCTCATCATGCCTTCATGCATGCTTCTATCACTTAACGCTTTTCGTAAGCCGCCATGGCTATATATTTCTGGCTTTCACTTCCTTGGCGTGTCAAATTTTTCCTGCCTTATTCCTATAATCCTTGAATGATCTTCCTGGCTCATATAATGTTCACCCGGTACTTAAATAACCTGGGGTGACGAATATTAAACCGGCAAGACAAAAAAACACCTTACAATGCTTTCCACAAGGTATCAGAATAATCAAAATACTTTTACAGGCCTCTGATTCGGATACGATCAGTAAACCGTTCCAAAGGGGTTAAGCTAAGATTCGGATACGATCATATAGCCCCCAGTGGCGTGGCGATGCCAATCAAGTGGGTATCGACAGCTATGTTCTCTTTGGTTCGAATACGACCTATGTTTGAACAGGAAGCCCCCAAGTGACCATAGGATTTGTTTAATGATGTTGATTCATATACGATCCACGTTAGACCTAAAGGGGTTAAGTTGTGATTCAAATATGATCAGGAAGCCCCCAAGTAGGCTTGGCAAGTATGCCGATCAAGTGGGTATCGATAGCTATGTTCTCTTTGGTTCGGATACGACCTATGTTTGAATAGGAAGCCCCCAAGTGATCATGGCTAGATTCAGATATGATCATAAGCCGGACCAAGGGTAAACCGGATTCAGATTTGATCTGGTCCCTACTGGTTGTTTCCACCACCTGACAAAAAGGACATAAACACTTTTTTAAGGGTGAAAAAAGGACAGAGGTCCTGCTTTATTACTTTATATAATATGTACATTGTCAAAAATATATACATCTAAAGAGTCGGTGGCTTAAGTATAACAAGGCCGAAGATGGGCTATATTCCACGGCCGGTGGGTCTCCTCCTCCGATTTACCTGAGTCCTTGTGCTCTTGAATATCGATGAGGTAGTATGATCTATTGTGTAGATTCTTACTGACCACAAAGGGTCCTTCCCAAGGAGGGGATAGCTTATGCATATCGGTCTGATCCTGGATGAGCCGGAGCACTAAATCGCCTTCCTGAAATGTTCTGCTTCTGACCCGGCAGCTGTGATAGCAACGAAGGTCTTGCTGGTAAATCGCCGAGCGGGCTATTGCCAAGTCTCGCTCCTCATCCAACAAGTCCAGAGCCTCCTGTCGAGCCTTCGCATTATCAGCCTCAACGTAAGCCGCCACACGGGGTGAATCGTGCCGGATATCACTTGGCAGAACTGCCTCTGCTCCATAAACCATGAAGAAAGGCGTGTAACCCGTTGATCTATTAGGCGTAGTGTTGATGCTCCACAGCACGGAGGGCAGCTCTTCAACCCAACACCCCGGAGTCCGCTGTAAGGGGACCAAGAGCCGTGGTTTGATACCCCTTAAAATCTCTTGATTAGCTCGTTCTGCTTGACCATTGGACTGAGGATGAGCAACAGCCGAAACGTCAAGCCGGATATGTTCCCGTTGACAGAACTCTTCCATGGCACCCTTGGAGAGATTAGTGCCATTATCAGTTATGATGCTATGTGGAAAACCAAAACAAAAGATCACCTTTTTGATGAACTGCACCGCTGTGGCCGCATTGCACTGACTGACCGGCTCTGCCTCAATCCACTTTGTAAATTTATCCACTGCCACCAGGAGGTGCGTTTTTTTATCCTTAGACCTTTTGAAAGGCCCCACCATGTCAAGCCCCCAGACTGCGAACGGCCAAGTAATTGGAATCATCCTCAACTCCTGAGCCGGCACATGAGCTCATCTTGAGAACTTTTGACACCCATCACATTTGCTAACAAGATCTTCTGCATCAGCATGAGCCGTCAGCCAATAAAAACCATGACGGAAAGCCTTGGCCACCAGAGATTTTGAGCCGGCATGATGACCACAATCCCCTTCATGGATCTCTCAAAGTATCTCTTGACCCTCTGTAGGCGACACACAACGTTGGAACGCACCTGTGACACTAAGATGATGTAACTCGCCATTAACAATTGTCATTGATTTGGACCGTCTGACAATTTGTCTCGCCAAGGTCTCATCCTCAGGCAGCTCTCCCCGGGTCATATAAGCCAAATACTGCAATGTCCAATCCGGGATGATATGAAGTGCAGCCACCAACTGTGCCTCCGGGTCTGGCACTGCAAGCTCTTCCACTGTAGGTATCTTGACAGAAGGATTATGTAGAATGTCCAGAAAGGTGTTAGGCGGCACCGGCTTACGCTGAGAGCCCAACTGGCTTAAAGCATCCGCTGCATCATTCTTCCTTCTGTCAATGTGCTCCACCTGATACCCTTTGAAGTACCCAGCTACAGCATCAACTTCACGATGATAAGCCGCCATAAGGGGGTCCTTAGAATCCCATGTGCCTGAGACCTGCTGAGCAACAAGGTCTGAGTCACCCAAGCACCTTACCCGGCTTAAATTCATCTCCTTAGCCATCCGGAGACCATGGAGCAAGGCTTCGTATTCAGCTGCATTGTTAGTGCAAGGAAACATGAGTCGAAGCACATAACGAAATTTGTCACCTCGAGGGGAAGTTAAGACAACCCCAGCCCCTGATCCTTTAACTGCCCGGACCCATCAAAATGAATAGTCCAATACGTATTGTCTGGCTTCTCCTCAAGTGCCTGCAACTCTGTCCAATCATTGATAAAATCCACCAACGCCTGAGATTTGATGGCAGTACGGGGCATATACTTTAAACCATAAGGCCCAAGCTCAATGGCCCACTTAGCAATTCGCCCTGTAGCTTCTCTATTCTGAATGATATCTCCCAAAGGAGCTGAGCTCACCACCGATATAGGGTGACCTTGGAAGTACTGCTTCAGTTTCCGATTTGCCATGAACACACAATAAACAAGCTTCTGCCAATGTGGATACCTTTGTTTAGACTCAATGAGCACCTCGCTGATGTAGTAAACCGGCCGCTGAACCGGATGCTCCTTACCTGGCTCCTTTCGTTCCACCATGATGGAAACACTGACAGCTCGTGAGTTAGTATCCACATATAACAATAGCGGCTCTTTATCAATGGGAGCTGCAAGAACCGGTGGCTCAGACAACCATCTCTTTAAATCCTCAAAGGCAGTGTTAGCAGCATCACTCCAAACAAACGTGTCCGTCTTCTTCATCATCTGAGATAGCGGCAAGGCCTTCTCCCCTAGCCGGCTTATGAACCGGCTTAAAGCAGCAACACGTCCCGCCAGGCGTTGAACATCATTGATACACGCCGGCTTAGCCAGAGAGGTGATCACCGTGATCTTCTCCGGATTAGCTTCAATGCCTCTATTTGACACCAAAAAACCCAAGAGCTTGCCTGCATGTACACCAAATACACACTTGGCCGGGTTAAGCATCATCTTGTAAACCCGGAGATTGTCAAAGGTTTCTCTCAAATCGGATATTAAAGTTTCCTTTTCTCTGGATTTCACCATGATGTCGTCCACATAAGCATGAACATTGCGCCCAATCTGATCGTGCAAACAGTTCTGCACACACCGCTGATAAGTTGCCTGGGCACTCTTGAGCCCAAATGGCATAGATACATAACAGAAGGCCCCAAACGAAGTGATGAAAGTTGTCTTCTCCTGGTCCTTAACTGCCAACTTGATCTGATGATAGCCAGCGTAAGCATCCAAAAATCTCAAACATTCACAACCTGCCGTAGCATCAATGATTTGATCAATACGGGGAAGTGCAAAGGGATCAGCCGGGAAAGCTTTGTTTAAGTCCGTGTAATCCACACACATCCGCCAAGTGTCGTTCTTCTTGAGTACCAGGACCGGGTTAGCCAACCACTCTGGATGAAAGACTTCGACAATAAACCCGGCCGCTAAGAGTCGGGCCACCTCTTCTCCAATGGCTGCTCGTCTCTCTTCGTTGAATCATCGGAGAAACTGCCTGACCGGCTTATAATTTGGATCAATATTGAGAGTGTGCTCAGCGAGTTCCCTCGGTACACCCGGCATGTCAGAAGGTTTCCACGCGAAGATGTTCCGGTTCTCACGGATGAACTCGATGAGTACGTTTTCCTATTTAGGATCCAAATTGGCACTGATACTGAACTGCTTAGAGGCGTCCCCCGGGGTGATGTCAACAAGCTTTGTATCAGCGGCCGATTTAAACTTCAACGCCGGGTCGTGCTCTGTAGTTGGTTTCTTGAGGGAGGTCATATCCGTCGGGTCAACATTGTCTTGATAGAATTTGAGCTCCTCCGTGGCATAGGCCGTCTCAGCGTAAGCCGCGTTGCCTTCTTCTCATTCCAAGGACACCTTTCGACTCCCATGCACGATGATGGTGCCCTTGTAACCCGGCATCTTGAGCTGTAAGTAAACATAACATGGCCGGGCCATGAACTTAGCATAAGCCGGTCGCCCAAACAGAGCGTGATACGGGCTCTTGATCTTGACCACCTCAAACGTCAACTTCTCAGCCCTGGAATCATACTCATCTCCAAAAGCGACCTCCAATTCAATCTTACCAACTGGGTAAGCTGACTTACCTGGGACCACCCCGTGAAAAACAGTGTTGGACGTCCTCAGATTCTTCTCTGTTAACCCCATACGCTGGAAGGTATCATAATAGAGGATATTGATGCTGCTGCCTCCGTCCATGAGTACTTTAGTGAATTTATATCCACCAACCTGAGGTGCCACAACCAAGGCTAACTGACCCGGATTATCAACTCGTAGCGGGTGATCCTCTCTGCTCCAAATGATAGGTTGCTCTGACCATCTCAAATAATGAGGGACCGCCGGCTCAACCGAATTTACAGCCCTCTTACGAACCTTCTGGTCACGTTTGCATAAGCTAGTGGTGAACACATGATATTGCCCACCGCTCAACTGTTTCGGTTGGCTCTGGTAACCCGACTGCTGCTGCGGTTGTCCCCCCTGACCAGCTTGCTGTTGATTATTTCCACCCGATTGTCCATGAAAACCGGAATTTGAACCGCCACCCGGTCCATGAAAGCCGCCGGCCCCCGAACTGCCACCAGGTCCATGACCACCATCTAAGATATTAGAATTGTTAAACGCCTTCATGATCGCACAATCTTTCCACAGGTGAGTAGCGGGGTGCTCCCGAGTGCCGTGTTTCGGACAGGGCTCGTTGAGTAGCTGCTCAAGAGATGGTCCTGACCCGCCGATTCGCGGCCACTTACCCTTGCGTCTCTGATTATTACCCTGTGTACTAGCGTTAGCCACAAGCTCCGGACTACCGTCCGCCTTACGCTTATTGCCGCCTTGATTCCCCGGGTTATGCTGTTGACCTTTTCCATTACCGTTCCTTTTACCCTTCCTTGCTTTCTCATCGTCAGACGCAGGGTCCTTGGTATTATCAGAATTGGTGTATTTGACTAAAGCCGCCATCAGCGTTCCCATATCGGTGCAGTCACGCTTTAGGCGTCCCAATTTTTGCCTCAGCGGCTCAAAGTTACAATTTTTCTCCAACATGAGGACTGCAGAGCCGGCATCCATCTTGTTAGATGAATGAATTATCTCCTTGACCCGGCGTACCCAATGGGTAGTGGACTCACCCTCCCCCTGCTTACAACTTGTCAAGTCCACGATTGACATGGACTGCTTACAGGTGTCCTTGAAGTTCTGGATGAATCGGGCCTTTAACTCCTCCCACGAACCAATGGAATTGGGTGGTAAACCTTTTAGCCAGGATCGGGTCGTTCCATCTAACATCATGGTGAAGTATTTAGCCATTGCCGCGTCGCTAACCTCCAACAGCTCCATGGCCATCTCATAGCTCTCAATCCATGCTCCGGGTTGTAAGTCAGCCGTGTAATTCGGCACCTTCCGAGGTCCCTTGAAGTCCTTAGGCAGGCGCACGTTGCATAAAGCCAGTATCAAGCAGGGAACCCCACCAGTTCTGGTGGCTACTCCCAACTCAAAAGAAGTTGTTGGGTACACCGGGATGTCTTGATGAGCCGTCAGCTGAGCCGCCTGTTGAGCCGCCCGCTCGTTCTCCTGACGTATTCGGTCTTGCACTGGGTTATAGCCCCCATGTTGGTTACGGCGTTGGGCGTTGCTTGATAAAGCTTCGGACTCCACGTGCCTGCTGTAACTCGGGCTCCGGTTCTGACGAGGCGGCGCTAACCAAGGCGGAGGGGTTGAATGAATCCTATCCCGGCTGTAAGAATAGGTCTCCTGATGGGCCAGGGCCGTCTGGACAAGTTCCCTGATCCTCCGGGTCTCCACTGCTGTTGGATCATCACCGTCCACTGGAAGAGCTGCCAAACATGCTGATGCTGCGATTAAATTCTCCATGGGGTTGGAAAAGTGACCCTCCGGTATTGGCACATAACGCGGCGGTGCCATGCTCATATGAGGAGGAGGAATCTCCTGACGCTGAGCCGGTCCCCCCGCTCCGGGTGTCATAAACTGATTAGCATTGGGCGAGTTACTTGGGCCGGCTCCGGGTGTGGCAAAAAGAACCCTAGGATCGTAATTCGGAGGTAACCGGGATTGGGTCTTCTGGTGTCTCCTCCTCATTACTTCATTGGACGCGTTTAAACTCATTGTGAGCTGATAAGCCTCTGACTGCAACTGTTGCGCCCGGGCGTTGAGAGCCGCCCGCTCCGTAGCTAGCCTAGTATCCTCAGCTGCTAAGGCCTCCTTGGCCTGAGCTAGCTCCTCACGTACCCGTGCTACCTCCGCGTCATGCTCATCTTTGTTCGCAGGGATAACCGTGGCAGTTAACAGGGTCGTAAGCTTATCCATGAGGTCCTGCCCCGGCTGCTCCTAACCCGGAAGTGATTGCGGCCGCTGCTGTAGAATTTTGTCCGGGTTGGGTCCCAGCCATAAAGACTCCTGCCCAATTTGGCGACTCACAGAGGTCCGGAATACTAAGGCCATCGGAACAGCCCTCGAGCGCACCATCTTGAACTTGATACAAAGAATCTGTTGAACCGCTGGACGAATCACCATCAAAGGGGACAGTCATCTCACCACCATCTTCAGGACCTTCAGAAAGCTCTTCTCCGTGGACGCAGCCCACAAAGACATGCTTCCTGCCGGGTTGAACTCGAGCGGGTTTCGCACGCTGAGCCGTCTCGACGAGGTCGGTGCAGTTGTCCGGCTCAGGCCCCGGCTCACCAATCCGGTCGATAAAGACGTGGATCCCTCCAAAGGGGACCCGGTACCCGTACTCAATTGAGCCGGCATCGGGGCCCCAGCCTTCATCGTCGATGTAGATCTTGTCGCGACGACTTTTGGTCATTCGGCCCACTACGTATCCCTTGAGCCCTTCGAAGTTACCCTTCAAGAACTCAAATCCAGCGTGCGCTGGCCCCACGGTGGGCGCCAACTGCCGTGGAATTGTCACGTCAAATGTCCTCGTGAAACGACTTAGTTGTGGAGCCATCGCAACTAGGAAGCTTGAAGGGGTTAAACGGGACAAAGGACGCGAGAGGGTTTATACTAGTTCGGCCCCTTACGGTGAAGGTAAGGCCTACGTCTAGTTGGGTTGATATTGATGTTTCGATGACCAGGGAGCGAGATACTCTATGCCTGGCTCTTGATGAGTTGTTTCTTGCCCTAAGCCGCCAGCAGGTCATCCCCTTATATACACGGGTCGACGCCCTGTGGCTTACAGAGTCCCGGCTGGCTCATAAACAATGTCTGGCTCGGTGACTAGTTAAGCCTACCTTATGATACAATTAATATTATTACAGCGGGTTACTACAACGGGCCTTAAGCTCTCTATGAACCGCCATCTTCATACTTTGTCTTGGGCTTCTCTCTGGTGAGTCCTCTTTGCGTAACCCGGCCCCTCCTGGGCGGCTTACACAAATAGTTATATCCCCAACATAAACCGTTAGCCATAGTATTCAAAGTAATCATTGGCGTGACAACTTCATGAGGACACAATGAAGGAGATCATGATGATGGAGATCATGGTGTCATGCCGGTGACGATGATAATCATGGCACCCCGAAGATGGACATCAAAAGGAGCAAAAATGATATTGGCCATATCATGTCACTATTTGATTGCATGTGATGTTTATCATGTTTTTGCATCTTATTTGCTTAGAACGATGGTAGTAAATAAGATGATCTCTCATAATAATTTCAAGAAAGTGTTCCCCCTAACTGTGCACCGTTGCGAAAGTTCGTTGTTTCGAAGCACCACGTGATGATCGGGTGTGATAGATTCTAACGTTCACATACAACGGGTGTAAGACAGATTTACACATGCAAAAACACTTAGGTTGACTTGACGAGCCTAGCATGTACAGACATGGCCTCGGAACACAAGAGACCGAAAGGTCGAACATGAGTTGTATAGAAGATACAATCAACATGAAGATGTTCACCGATGATGACTAGTCCGTCTCACGTGATGATCGGACACGGCCTACTTGACTCGGATCATGGATCACTTCATTAAATAATTTGATTAGATGAACTTAATTATCATGAACTTAGTCTAAAACTTTTGCAAAATGTCTTGTAGATCAAATGGCCCATGCTAATCTTGCCCTCAACTTCAACGCGTTCCTAGAGAAAACCAAGCGGAAAGACGATGGCAGCAACTATATGGACTGGGTCCAGAAGTTGAGGATCATCCTCATAGCTACCAAAAGAGCATATGTCCTAGATGCACTGCTAGGTGAAGCACCCGTTTTCCCAGCAACTCAAGACGTTATGAACGCCTGGCAATCGCATAGTGATGATTACTTCCTGGTTCAGTGCGGCATGCTTTACAGCTTCGAACCGGGGCTCCAAAAGCGTTTTGAGCAACACGGAGCATATGAGATGTTCCAAGAGCTGAAAATGGTTTTCCAAGCTCATGCCCGGGTCGAGAGGTATGAAGTCTCCGACAAGTTCTACAGTTGTAAGATGGAGGAGAATAGTTCTGTTAGCGAGCACATACTCAAAATGTCTGGGTTGCACAACCGCTTGTCTCGGCTGGGATTTAACCTCCCAGATGACGCGGTCATTGACAGAATCCTTCAGTCGCTCCCACAAAGCTACAAGAGCTTTGTGATGAACTACAATATGCAGGGGATAGTGAAAACTATTCCTGAGGTATTTTCAATGCTGAAATCAGCGGAGGTAGAAATCAAAAAGGAACATCAAGTGTTGATGGTCAATAAAACCACTAGTTTCAAGAAAGGCAAGGGTAAGAAGAACTTCAAGAATGACGGCAAGGGAGTTGCCGCGCCCGGTAAGCCAGTTGCCGGGAAGAAGCCAAAGCATGGACCCAAACCTGAGACTGAGTGCTTTTATTGCAAGGGAAGAAGCCAAAGCATGGACCCAAACATGAGACCGACTGCCCCAAGTACTTAGCGGACAAGTAGGCCGGCAACACCAAAGGTATATGTGATATACATGTAATTGATGTGTACCTTACTAGCACTCGTAATAGCTCCTGGGTATTTGATACCGGTGCGGTTGCTCATATTTGTAACTCAAAACAGGAGCTGTGGAATAAACGGAGACTGGCGAAGGAGGAGGTGACGATGCATGTCGGCAATGGTTCCAAGGTCGATGTGATCGCCGTCGGCACGCTACCTCTACATTTACCTACGGGATTAGTTTTAAACCTCAATAATTGTTATTTAGTGCCAGCTTTGAGCATGAACATTGTATCTGGATCTCGTTTAATACGAAATGGCTACTCATTTAAATCCAAGAATAATGTTTGTTCTATTTATACGAGAGATATGTTTTATGGTCATGCCCTGCTGGTCAATGGTTTATTCTTAATGAATCTCGAACGTGATGTTACACATATTCATAGTGTGAATACCAAAAGATGTAAGATTGATAATGATAGTCCCACATATCTGTGGCATTGCCGCCTTGGTCACATTGGTGTCAAACGCATGAAGAAGCTCCATACAGATGGACTTTTGGAGTCTCTTGATTTCGAATCATTAGACACGTGCGAACCATGCCTCATGGGTAAAATGACCAAGACTCCGTTCTCCGAAACAATGGAGCGAGCAACCAACTTATTGGAAATCATACATACTGATGTGTGCGGTCCAATGAGCGTTGAGGCTCGCGGAGGCTATCATTATGTTCTCACTCTCACTGATGACTTAAGTAGATATGGGTACGTCTACTTGATGAAACACAAGTATGAGACCTTTGAAAAGTTCAAGGAATTTCACAATGAGGTAGAGAATCAACGTGACCAAAAAAATACAGTTCTGACGATCAGATCGTGGGGGAGAATATTTAATTCACGAGTTTGGTACGCACTTAAGGAAATGTGGAATTGTTTCACAACTCACGGCGCCTGGAACACCTCAGCGAAACGGTGTGTCCAAACGTCGTAATCGCACTCTATTGGATATGGTGCGGTCTATGATGTCTCTTACCGATTTACCGCTATCATTTTGGGGATACACTTTAGAGACAGCTACATTCACTTTAAATAGGGCACCGTCTAAATCCGTTGAGACGACACCGTATGAATTATGGTTTGGAAACAAACCTAAGCTGTCGTTTCTAAAAGTTTGGGGATGTGATGCTTATGTCAAAAAACTTCAACCTGAAAAGCTTGAACCCAAGTCGGAAAAATGTGTCTTCATAGGATACCCTAAGGAAACCATTGGGTATACCTTCTACCTTAGACCGAAGGCAAGATCTTTGTTGCCAAGAACGGGTCCTTTCTGGAGAAAGAGTTTCTCTCAAAAGAAATAAGTGGGAGGAAAGTAGAACTCGATGAAGTACTACCTCTTGAACCGGTAAGTAGCGCATCTCAGGAAGATGTTCCCGTGGCGCCAACACCGACTGGAGAGGAAGTTAATGATGATGATCAAGGTACTTCGGATCAAGTTACTACTAAACTCCATAGGTCCACAAGGACACGTTCCACACCAGAATGGTATGGCAACCCTGTCCTATAAATCATGTTTTTAGACAATGGTGAACCTTCGAACTATGAAGAAGCGATGGTGGGCCTAGATTCCAACAAATGGCTTGAAGCCATGCAATCCGAGATAGGATCCATGTATGAAAACAAAGTATGGACTTTGGCAGACTTGCCCGACGGTCGGCGAGCGATAGGAAACAAGTCGATCTTTAAGAAGAAGACGGACGCGGATGGTAATGTTACCATCTATAAGGCTGGACTTGTCGCTAAGGGTTATCGACAGGTTCAAGGGGTTGACTACGATGAGACTTTCTCTCCCGTAGCGAAGCTGAAGTCCGTCCGAATCGTGTTAGCAATTGCCGCATACTATGATTATGAGATATGGCAAATGGACGTCCAAACGGCATTCCTTAACGGCTATCTTAAGGAAGAATTGTATATGATGCAGCCGGAAGGTTTTAGAATGCTAACTAGGTATGCAAGCTCCAGCGATCCATTTATGGGTTGGTGCAAGCATCTCGGAGTTGGAACATTCACTTTGATGAGATTATCAAAGCGTTTGGGTTTATGCAGACTTATGGAGAAGCCTGCATTTACAAGAAAGTGAGTGGGAGCTCTGTAGCATTTCTCATATTATATGTGGACGACATACTTTTGATGGGAAATGATATAAAACTTTTGGACAGCATAAAGGCCTACTTGAATAAGTGTTTTTCAATGAAGGACCTTCGAGAAGTTGCTTACATATTAGGCATCAAGATCTATAGAGATAGATTGAGACGCCTCATAGGTCTTTCACAAAGCACATACCTTGATAAGATATTGAAGAAATTCAATATGGGTCAGTCCAAGAAGGGGTTCTTGCCTGTGTTGCAAGGTGTGAAATTGAGCTCGGCTCAGTGCCCGACCACGGCAGAAGATAGAGAAAATATGAGTGTCATCCCCTATGCCTCGGCTATAGGGTCTATTATGTATGTCATGCTGTGTACCAGACCTGATGTAAACCTTGCCATAAGTTTGGCAGGAAGGTACCAAAGTAATCCAAGCATGGAACACTGGACAGCGGTCAAGAATATCCTAAAGTACCTGAAAAGGACTAAGGATATTTTTCTCGTTTATGGAGGTGACGAAGAGGTCGCCGTAAAGGGTTACGTTGATGCTAGCTTCGACACAGATCTAGATGACTCTAAGTCACAAACCGGATACGTGTATATTTTGAATGGTGGGGCAGTAAGCTGGTGCAATTGCAAGCAAAGCGTCGTGGCGGGATCTACATGTGAAGCGGAGTACACAGCAGCCTCGGAGGCAGAACATGAAGCAATCTGGATGAAGGAGTTCATTACCGACCTAGGAGTTATTCCCAATGCGTCAGGGCCGATGACTCTCTTCTATGACAACACTGGAGCCATTTCCCTTGCCAAGGAGCCCAGGTTTCACAAGAAGACCAGGCACACCAAGCGTCGCTTCAACTCCGATCCATTCGTGAAAATGTTCAAGATGGAGACATAGATATTTGCAAAGTGCATACGGATCTGAATGTCGCAAATCCGTTGACTAAACCTCTTCCGCGAGCAAAACATGATCAACACCAGAACTCTATGGGTGTTCGATTCATCACAATGTAACTAGATTATTGACTCTATTGCAAGTGGGAGACTGTTGGAAATATGCCCTAGAGGCAATAATAAAATGGTTATTATTATATTTCCTTGTTCATGATAATTGTCTATTGTTCATGCTATAATTGTGTTATCCGGAAATCGTAATACATGTGTGAATACATAGACCACAACATGTCCCTAGTGAGCCTCTAGTTGACTAGCTCGTTGATCAACAGATAGTCATGGTTTCCTGACTATAGACATTGGATGTCGTTGATAACAGGATCACACCATTAGGAGAATGATGTGATGGACAAGACCCAATCCTAAGCATAGCACAAGATCATGTAGTTCGTTTGCTAAAGCTTTTCTAATGTCAAGTATCAGTTTCTTAGACCATGAGATTGTGTAACTCCCGGATACCGTAGGAGTGCTTTGGGTGTACCAAACGTCACAACGTAACTGGGTGACTATAAAGGCACACTACAGGTATCTCCGTAATTGTCTATTGGGTTAGCACGAATCGAGACTGGGATTTGTCACTCCGTATGATGGAGAGGTATCTCTGGGCCCACTCGGTAATGCATCATTATAATGAGCTCAATGTGACCAAGTGGTTGGTCACGGGATCATGCATTACGTACGACTCCATCAACCCCGTTCACTTGAACGCTTCCGCTCGCGATCTACAAGGGTATGTAGATGCACTCCTATCTCTCTCGTTGCTAGATGACTCCATAGATTGATCTTGGTGATGCGTAGAAAAATTTTATTTTCTGCAACGATCCCCAACATGGTTAACCCTAAGGTGCGCTTATGTGCAGGTCATCTACACTCGTCGTTTCGGTTGATTCTGGCCCATCTCATTGGCTATTGCTCACCATTTTGAGGTCCTTGAGCGATTTCCATGATTATTGATCCCCGAGGTACGTTTACATGTAGGTCATCAACACTAGTAGTTTTAGCCAATTTTGGCCCGTTTCGTGGACTATTACTCACCATTTTGGGGTCTCGATGTGATTTCCACGATTGATGAACCTCGGGGTGCATTTACCTATCGGTCATCAACACTCGCATGTTTGGCCGATTCGGACCCATTTCGTGGACTATTACTCACCGTTTTGGTATCCCGAAACGATTTTCTTGGTTGATGAACCCCAATGAGCGCTTACATGCATGATATTAACACTCGCCGTTTTGGCCAATTCTGGCCTGTTTCATGGACAATTACTCACCGGTTTGGGGTCCTTGAGCGATTTTTATGGTTGCTGAACCCAAAGGTGCGCTTACGTATCGTTCATCAACACTCATTGTTTTGCCCGATTCTGACCCGTTTCATGGACTATTACTCACCGTTTGGGGGTAAGGAGCAATTTCCATGGTTACTGAACCCCGAGGTGCACTTATGTGCAGGTCATTCTGTCCCGTTTCATGGACTATTACTCACCGTTTTGGGGTCCTGGGGCAATTTCTATGATTGACGATCCCCGGGGTGCATGTCATTCATTAAGACTCGCCGTTTTGGCCTATTCTAGCCCGTTTCATGGGCTATTACTCACCGTTTTGGGGTCCCTCTTTGATTTCCATGGTTGTCGAAATCAAAGGTACTATTAGGTGGAGGTCATCAACACTCGCCTTTCCTGGGGCGATTTTCATGGTTGTTGAACCCTAAGGTGTGCTTATGTGCAGGTCATCAACACTCGTTGTTTTGGTTGATTCTGGCCTGTCTAATTGGCTATTGCTTACCATTTTGAGGTCCTAGAGCGATTTCCACGATTATTGATCCCCGAGGTGCGTTTACGTGTAGGTCATCAATAGTAGCAGTTTTGGCCGATTTTGGCGCGTTTCGTGGACTATTACTCACTATTTTGGGGTCTCGGTGCAATTTCCACGATTGATGAACCTCGGGGTGCAATTACCTATCGGTCATCAACACTCACAGGTTTGGCCGATTCTGGCCCGTTTCATGGGCTATTACTCACTGTTTTGCGGTCCTCGGGCGAATTCCATGGTTGTTGTACCCTAAGGTGCGCTTATATGCAGGTCATCAACACTAGCAGTTTTGGCCGATTTTGGCGCGTTTCTTGGACTATTACTCACCATTTTGGGGTCTCAGTGCGATTTACACGATTGATGTACCTCGGGTGCATTTACCTATCGGTCATCGACACTCACAGGTTTGGCCGATTCTGGCCCGTTTCATGGGCTATTACTCACCGTTTTGGGGTCGTGGGGCGATTTCCATGGTTGTTGAACCCTAAGGTGTGCTTATGTGCAGGTCATCAACACTCGTCGTTTTAGTTGATTCTGGCCCGTCTCATTGGCTATTGCTCACCATTTTGACGCCCTGGAGCGATTTCCATGATTATTGATCCCCGAGGTGCGTTTACGTGTAGGTCATCAACACTAGCAGTTTTGGACGACTTTGGCGCGTTTCGTGGACTATTACTCACCATTTTGAGGTCTTAGAGCGATTTCCACGATTGATGAACCTCGGGGTGCATTTACCTATCGGTCATCAACACTATTACTCGCTATTTTGGCCGATTCTGTCCCGTTTCATGGACTATTACTCACAGTTTTGGGGTCCTGGGGCAATTTCTATGATTGACGATCCCCGGGGTGCATGTCATTCATTAAGACTCGCCGTTTTGGCCTATTCTAGCCCGTTTCATGGGCTATTTCTCACCGTTTTGGGGTCCCTCTTTGATTTCCATGGTTGTCGAAATCAAAGGTACTATTAGGTGGAGGTCATCAACACTCGCCTTTCCTGGGGCGATTTTCATGGTTGTTGAACCCTAAGGTGTGCTTATGTGCAGGTCATCAACACTCGTTGTTTTGGTTGATTCTGGCCTGTCTAATTGGCTATTGCTTACCATTTTGAGGTCCTAGAGCGATTTCCACGATTATTGATCCCCGAGGTGCGTTTACGTGTAGGTCATCAATAGTAGCAGTTTTGGCCGATTTTGGCGCGTTTCGTGGACTATTACTCACTATTTTGGGGTCTCGGTGCAATTTCCACGATTGATGAACCTCGGGGTGCAATTACCTATCGGTCATCAACACTCACAGGTTTGGCCGATTCTGGCCCGTTTCATGGGCTATTACTCACTGTTTTGCGGTCCTCGGGCGAATTCCATGGTTGTTGTACCCTAAGGTGCGCTTATATGCAGGTCATCAACACTAGCAGTTTTGGCCGATTTTGGCGCGTTTCTTGGACTACTACTCACAATTTTGGGGTCTCAGTGCGATTTACACGATTGATGTACCTCGGTGCATTTACCTATCGGTCATCGACACTCACAGGTTTGGCCGATTCTGGCCCGTTTCATGGGCTATTACTCACCGTTTTGGGGTCGTGGGGCGATTTCCATGGTTGTTGAACCCTAAGGTGTGCTTATGTGCAGGTCATCAACACTCGTCGTTTTAGTTGATTCTGGCCCGTCTCATTGGCTATTGCTCACCATTTTGACGTCCTGGAGCGATTTCCACGATTATTGATCCCCGAGGTGCGTTTACGTGTAGGTCATCAACACTAGCAGTTTTGGACGACTTTGGCGCGTTTCGTGGACTATTACTCACCATTTTGAGGTCTTAGAGCGATTTCCACGATTGATGAACCTCGGGGTGCATTTACCTATCGGTCATCAACACTCGCAGGTTTGGCCTATTCTGGCCCGTTTCGTGGGCTATTACTCATGTTTTGGGGTCCTGGAGCGATTTCCATGGTTGTTGAACCCTAAGGTGCGCTTATGTGCAGGTCATCAACACTCGTTGTTTTGGTTGATTCTGGCCTGTCTCATTGGCTATTACTCACCATTTTGAGGTCCTGGAGCGATTTTCACGATTAATGATCCCCGAGGTGTGTTTACGTGTAGCTCATTAACACTAGCAGTTTTGGCCAATTTTGGCGCATTTCATGGACAATTACTCACCATTTTCGGGTCTCGGTGCAATTTCCACGATTGGTGAACTTCGGGGTGCATTTACCTATCGGTCATCAACACTCACAGGTTTGGCCGATTTTGGCCCGTTTCTTGGGCTGTTACTCACCGTTTTGGGGTCCTGGGGCGATTTCCATTGTTGTTGAACCCTAAGGTGCGCTTATGTGCAGGTCATAAACACTCGTCGTTTTGGTTGATTCTGGCCCGTCTCATTGGCTATTGCTCACCATTTTGAGGTCATGGAGAGATTTCCACGATTATTGATCCCCGAGGTGCGTTTATGTGTACGTCATCAACACTAGCAGTTTTGGCCAACTTTGGTGCATTTTGTGGACTATTACTCACCATTTTGGGGTCTCAGAGGGATTTCCATGATTGATGAACCTCGGGGTGCATTTACCTATCGGTCATCAACACTCGCAGGTTTGGCCTATTCTGGCACGTTTCATGGGCTATTACTCACGTTTTGGGGTCGTGGAGCGATTTCCATGGTTGCTGAAGCCTAATGTGCGCTCATGTGCAGTTCATCAACACTCATCGTTTTGGTTGATTCTGGTCTGTCTCATTGCCTATTTCTCACCATTTTGAGGTCCTGGAGCGATTTCCATGATTAATGATTCCCGAGGTGCGTTTACGTGTAGGTCATCAACACTAGAAATTTTGGCCGATTTTGGCGCGTTTCATGGACAATTACTCACCATTTGGGGGTCTCGGTGCAATTTCCGTGATTGGTGAACCTCGGGGTGCATTTACCTATCGGTCATCAACACTCACAGGTTTGGCCGATTCTGGCCCATTTCATGGGCTATTACTCACCGTGTTGGGTCCTGGGGTGATTTCCATGGTTGTTGAACCCTAAGGTGCGCTTATGTGCAGGTCATCAACACTCGTCGTTTTGGTTGATTCTGGCCCGTCTCACTGGCTATTGCTCGCCATTTTGAGGTCCTGGAGCGATTTCCACGATTATTGATCCCCGAGGAGCGCTTGCGTGTAGGTCATCAACACTAGAAATTTTGGCCGATTTTGGCGCGTTTCGTGTACTATTACTCGCCATTTTGGGGTCTCGGTGCGATTTCCACGATTGATGAACCTCGGGGTGCATTTACCTATCGGTCATCAACACACACAGGTTAGGCCGATTCTGGCGTGTTTCATGGGCTATTACTCACTGTTTTGGGGTCCTGGGGCGGTTTCCATGGTTGTTGAACCATAAGGTGCGCTTATGTGCAGGTCATCAACACTCGTCGTTTTGGTTGATTCTGGCCCGTCTCTTTGGCTATTGCTCACCATTTTGAGGCCCTGGAGCGATTTGCATGATTATTGATCCCCGAGGTGCGTTTACGTGTAGGTCATCAACACTAGCAGTTTTGGCCGACTTTGGCGCGTTTCGTGGACTGTTACTCGCCATTTTAGGGTCTCGGTGCGATTTCCATGATTGATGAACCTCGGGGTGCATTTACCTATCGGTTATCAACACTCACAGGTTAGGCCAATTCTGGCATGTTTCATGGGCTATTACTCACTGTTTTGGCGTCGTGTGGCGATTTCCATGGTTGTTGAACCCTAAGGTGCGCTTATGTGCATGTCATCAACACTAGAAGTTTTGGCCGATTTTGGCGCGTTTCTTCGACTATTACTCACCATTTTTGGGTCTTAGTGCGATTTCCACGATTGATGAACCTCGGGGTGCATTTACCTATCGGCCATCAACACGATTCTGGCCCGTTTTATGGGCTTTTACTGTTGGGGAATGTAGCAGAAATTCAAAATTTTCTATGCATCACCAAGATTAATCTATGGAGATTCTAGGAACAAGAGAGAGGGGAGTGTATCTTCATACCCTTGAAGACCGCGATGCGGAGGCGTTACAAGAACGCGGTTGGAGAATTCGTACAGGCAGCGATTCAGATCGCGGTCGATTCCGATCTAAGCACCGAACAACGGCGCCTCCACGTTCAACACACGTGCAGCCCGGTGACGTCTCCCATGCCTTTATCCAGCAAGGAGGAGGGAAGGGTTGGGGAAGACAACTCCAGCAGCAGCACGACGGCGTGGTGGTGGTGGAGCAGCATGGTTTCTAGCAGGGCTTCGCCAAGCACTACGAAGGACGAGGATGTGGAGATATAGGCATGCGCCGAGAGAGAGAGAGAGAGAGAGAGAGAGAGAGAGAGAGACTCGTGTCTTTGGCAGCCCAAAAAACCCACTATATATAGAGGAGGGGAGGTGGTTGCGCCCCCTCTAGGGTTCCCACCCTAGGGGGTGCGGCAGCCCTAGATGGGATTGGAGGGGGCGGCGAGGAGGGGGAGAGAGACTCGTGTCTTTGGCAGCCCCAAAACCCCCACAATGCATAGGAGGAGGGGAGGTGGCTGCGCCCCCTCTAGGGTTCCCACCCTAGGGGGTGCGGCAGCCCTAGATGGGACTTGGAGGGGCGGCCAGGAGGGGGAGAGAGGGGGCGTGCCCTAGGGTGGGCCTTTAGGCCCATCTGCGCCTAGGGTTTCCCCTCTCTCCTCCTAGCTGCGCCTTGGGCCTTGATGCGAGGCGCACCAGCCCACTCACGGGCTGGTCCCTTCCCACTCTTGCCCATGCAAGCCTCCGGGGCTACTGGCCCCTCCCGGTGGACCCCCGGAACCCTTCCGATGGTCCCGGTACATTACCAGTGACGCCCGAAATACATCCGGTGGCCAAAACCTCACTTCCTATATATTATTCTTTACCTCCAGACCATTCCGGAACTCCTCGTGACATCCGGGATCTCTCCGGGACTCCGAACAACATTCGGTAACCACATACAAATTCCCTTATAACCCTATCGTCATTGAACCTTAAGTGTGTAGACCCTACGGGTTCGGGAATCATGCAGACATGACCGAGACAGCTCTCCGGCCAATAACAAACAGCGTGATATGGATACCCATGTTGGCTCCAACATGTTCCACGCTGATCTCATCGGATGAACCATGATGTCGGGGATTCAAGCAATCCCGTATACAATTCCCTTTGTCAATCGGTATGTTACTTGCCCGAGATTCGATCGTCGGTATCCCAATACCTCGTTCAATCTCGTTACCGGCAAGTCACTTAACTCGTTTCGTAATGCATGATCCCGTGACCAACTACTTAGTCACATTGAGCTCATTATGATGATGCATTACCGAGTGGGCCCAGAGATACCTCTCCATCATATAGAGTGACAAATCCCAGTCTTAATTCGTGCCAACCCAACAGACACTTTCGGAGATACCTGTAGTGCACCATTATAGACACCCAGTTATGTTGTGACATTTGGTACACCCAAAGCATTCCTACGGTATCCGAGAGTTACACAATCTCATGGTCTAAGGAAATGATACTTGATATTAGAAAAAGCTTTAGCAAACGAACTACACGATCTTGTGCTATGCTTAGGATTGGGTCTTGTCCATCACATCATTCTCCTAATGATGTGATCCCATTATCAATGACATCTAATGTCCATGGTTAGGAAACCATAACCATCTATTGATCAACGAGCTAGTCAACTAGAGGCTCACTAGGGACATGTTGTGGTCTATGTATTCACACATGTATTACGGTTTCCGGTTAATACAATTATAGCATGAACAATAGACAGTTATCATGAACAAGGAAATATAATAATAACTTTTTTATGCCTCTAGGGCATATTTCCAACAGTCTCCCACTTGCACTAGAGTCAATAATCTAGTTACATTGTGATGAATCGAACACCCATAGAGTTTTGGTGTTGATCATGTTTTGCTCATGGAAGAGGTTTAGTCAACGAATCTGCGACATTCAGATCCGTATGCACTTTACAAATATCTATGTCTCCATCTTCAACATTTTCATGAATGGAGTTGAAGCGACGCTTAATATTCCTGGTCTTCTTGTGAAACCTGGGCCCCTTAGCAAGGGCAATAGCTCAAGTGTTGTCACAGAAGAGAGTCATCGGGCCCGACGCATTGGGAATAACTCCTAGGTCGGTAATGAACTCCTTCATCCAGATTGCTTCATGTGCTGCCTCCGAGGAGGCCATGTACTCCGCTTCAGATGTAGATCCCGCCACGACACTTTGCTTGCAACTGCACCAGCTTACTGCCCCACTATTCAAAATATACATGTATCCGGTTTGCGACTTGCAGTCATCCAGATCTGTGTTGAAGCTAGCATCGATGTAACCCTTTACAGTGAGCTCTTCTTAACCTCTATAAACGAGAAACATATCCTTAGTCCTTTTCAGGTACTTCAGGATATTCTTGACCGTTGTCCGGTGTTCCGTGCTGGGACTACTTTGGTACCTGCCTACCAAACTTGCGGCAAGGTTTACATCAGGTCTAGTACACAGCATGGCATACATAATAGACCCTATGGCTGAGGCATAGGGGATGACACTCAACTTTTCTCTATCTTCTGTCGAGGTCGGGCATTGAGCCGTGCTCAATTTCACACCTTGCAAAACAGGCAAGAACCCCTTCTTGGACTGATCCATATTGAACTTCTTCAATATCTTATCAAGGTATGTGCTTTGTGAAAGACTGATGAGGCATCTCGATCTATCTCTATAGATCTTGATGCCTAATATGTAAGCAGTTTCTCCAAGGTCCTTCATTGAAAAACACTTATTCAAGTAGGCCTTTATGCTATCCAAAAATCTATATCATTTCCCATCAATAGTATGTCATCCACATATAATATGAGAAATGCTACAGAGCTCCCACTCACTTTCTTGTAAACGCAGGCTTCTCCATAAGTCTGCACAAACCCAAACGCTTTGATCATTTCATCAAAACAAATGTTCCAACTTCGAGATGCTTGCACCAGCCCATAGATGGAGCGTTGGAGCTTGTACGCCTTGTTAGCATTCTTAGGATTAACAAAACCTTCCGGCTGCATCATATACAATTCTTCCTTGAGAAAATCATTAAGGAATGCCGTTTTGACGTCCATTTGCCATATCTCATAATCATAGAATGCGGCAATTGCTAACAAGATTCGGACGGACTTCAGCTTTGCTACAGGTGAGAAGGTCTCATCGTAGTCAACCCCTTGAACTTGTCGATAACCTTTAGCGACAAGTCGAGCTTTATAGATGGTCACATTACCATCCGCGTCAGTCTTCTTCTTAAAGATCCATTTATTTTCTATGGCTCGCCGATCATCGGGCAAGTCCGTCAAAGTCCATACTTTGTTTTCATACATGGATCCTATCTCAAATTTCATGGCTTCAAGCCATTTGTTGGAATCTGGGCCCACCATCGCTTCTTCATAGTTCGAAGGTTCACCGTTTTCTAACAACATGATTTCCAGGACAGGGTTTCCATACCATTCTGGTGTGGAACATGTCCTTGTGGACCTACGAAGTTTAGTAGCAACTTGATCTGAAGTACCTTGATCATCATCATTAACTTCCTCTCTAGTCGGTGCAGGCACCACAGAAACATCTTCCTGAGATGCGCTACTTTTAGGTTCAAGAGGCGGTACTTCATCAAGTTCTACTTTCCTCCCACTTACTTATTTCGAGAGAAACTCTTTCTCCAGAAAGGATCCGTTCTTGGCAACAAAGATCTTGCCTTCAGATCTGAGGTAGAAGGTATACCCAATGGTTTCCTTAGTGTATCCTATGAAGACGGCTTTTTTGGACTTGGGTTCGAACTTTTCAAGTTGAAGTTTATTTACATAAGCATCGCATCCCCAAACTTTTAGAAATGACAGCTTAGGTTTCTTCCCAAACCATAATTCATACGATGTTGTCTCAATGGATTTAGACGGTGCCCTATTTAAAGTGAATGTGGTTGTCTCTAAAGCATAGCCCCAAAATGATAGCGATAAATCGGTAAGAGACATCATAGATCGCACCATGTCCAATAGAGTGCGATTACGATGTTCAGACACACCATTACGCTAAGGTGTTCCAGGCGGCGTGAGTTGTGAAACAATTCCACATTTCCTTAAGTGCATACCAAACTCGTGACTTAAATATTCTCCTCCATGATCTGATCGTATGAACTTTATTTTCCTGTCGCGTTGATTCTCTACCTCACTCTGAAATTCCTTCAACTTTTCAAAGGTCTCAAACTTGTGTTTCATCAAGTAGACATATCCATATCAACTTAAGTCATCAGTGAGGGTGAGAACATAACGATAGCCACCGCGAGCCTCAACGCTCATTGGACCGCACACATCAGTATGTATTATTTCCAACAAGTTGGTTGCTCGCTCCATTTTTCTGGAGAACGGAGTCTTGGACATCTCGCCCAAAAGGCATGGTTCGCACGTGTCAAATGATTCATAACCAAGAGACTCCAGAAGTCCATCTGCATGGAGTTTCTTCATGCGTTTGACACCAATGTGACCAAGGCGGCAGTGCCACAAGTATGTGGGACTATCATTATTAACCTTACATCTTTTGGTATTCACACTATGAATATGTGTAACATCACGTTTGAGATTCAATAAGAATAAACCATTGACCAGTGGGGCATGACCATAAAACATATCTCTCATATAAATAGAACAACCATTATTCTCATATTTAAATGAGTAGCCATCTCGCATTAAACTAGATCCAGATACAATGTTCATTCTCAAAGCTGGCACTACATAACAATTCTTGAGGTTTAAAACTAATCCCGTAGGTAAATGTAGAGGTAGCGTGCCGACAGCGATCACATCGACCTTGGAACCATTCCCGACGCGCATCGTCACCTCGTCCTTCGCTAGTCTCCGTTTATTCCGCAGCTCCTGTTTTGAGTTACATATATGAGCAACCGCACCAGTATCAAATACCCAGGAGCTACTACGAGTACTGGTAAGGTACACATCAATAACATGTATATCACATATACATTTGGTGTTGCCGGCCTTCTTATCCCCTAGGTACTTGGGGCAGTTCCGCTTCTAGTGACCATTTCCCTTGCAATAAAAGCATTGAGTCTCAGGCTTGGGTCCATTGTTTGGCTTCTTCCCAGCAAATGATTTATCGGGTGTGGCAACTCCCTTGCCGTCCTTCTTGAAGTTCTTTTTACCCTTGCCTTTCTTGAAACTAGTGGTCTTATTAACCATCAACACTTGATGTTCCTTTTTGATTTCCACCTTCGGTGATTTCAGCATTGAATATAACTCAAGAATGGACTTCTCCATCCCCTGCATATTGTAGTTTATCAGAAAGCTCTTGTAGCTAGGTGGGAGCGACTGAAGGATTATGTCAATGACCGAGTCATCTGGGAGATTAACCGCCAACTGAGACAAACGGTTGTGTAACCCGGACATAGTGAGTATGTGCTCACTGACAGAACTGTTTTCCTCCATCTTACAACTGTAGAACTTGTCGGAGACTTCATATCTCTCAACTCGTGCATGAGCTTGGAAAACCATTTTCAGCTCTTGGAACATCTCATACGCTCCGTGCTGCTCAAAACGCTTTTGGAGCCCCGATTCTAAGCTGTAAAGCATGCCGCACTGAACCAGGGAGTAATCATCACTACACGACTGCCAGGCGTTCATAACGTCTTGAGTTGCTGGGAAAATGGGTGCTTCACCTAGTGGTGCTTCTAGGACATATGCTTTCTTGGCAGCTATGAGGATGATCCTCAAGTTCCGGACCCAGTTCGTATAGTTGCTACCATCGTCTTTCAGCTTGGTTTTCTCTAGGAACGCGTTGAAGTTGAGGGCAACATTAGCGTGGGCCATTTGATCTACAAGACATGTTGTAAAGATTTTTAGACTATGTTCATGGTAATTAAGTTCATACAATCAAATTTTAATGAACTCCCACTCAGATAGAAATCCCTTTAGTCATCTAAGTGATACATGATCCGAGTCAACTAGGCCATGTCCGATCATCACGTGAGACGGACTAGTCATCATCGGTGAACATCTTCATGTTGATCGTATCTACTATACGACTCATGTTCGACCTTTTGGTCTCTTGTGTTCCGAGGCCATGTCTGTACATGCTAGGCTCGTCAAGTCAACCTAAGTGTTTTGCATGTGTAAATATGGCTTACACCTGTTGTATGTGAATGTTAGAATCTATCACACCCGATCATCATGTGGTGCTTCAAAGCAACGAACTTTCGCAACGGTGCACAGTTAGGGGGAACACTTTCTTGAAATTTTAAGAGGGATCATCTTATTTATGCTACCGTCGTTCTAAGCAAATAAGATGTAAACATGACAAACATCACATGCAAATCATAAAGTGACATGATATGGCCAATATCATTTTGTGCCTTTGAACATCATCTTCGAGGCGCGGCATGATCACCTTCGTCGCCGGCATGACACCATGATCTCCATCATCATGATCTACATCATCGTGTCTCCATGAAGTTGTCTCGCCAACTATTACTTCTACTACTATAGCTAACGATTAGCAATAAAGTAAAGTAATTACATGGCGTTTTTCAATGACACGCGGATCATACAATAAATTAAGACAACTCCTATGGCTCCTGCCGGTTGTCATACTCATCGACATGCAAGTCGTGATTCCTATTACAAGAACATGATCAATCTCATACATCACATATCATTCATCACATTATTTTGGCCATATCACATCACATAGCATTCCCTGCAAAAACAAGTTAGACGTCCTCTAATTGTTGTTGCATATTTTATGTGGCTGCTATGGGTTTCTAGCAAGAACGTTCTTACCTACGCAAAGCCACAACGGTGATATGCCAATTGTTATTTACCCTTCATAAGGACCCTTTTCATCAAATCTGATCCGACTAAAGTGGGAGAGACTGGCACCCGCTAGCCACCTTATGCAACAAGTGCATGTCAGTCAGTGGAACCTGTCTCACGTAAGCGTACGTGTAAGGTCGGGCCGGGCCGCTTCATCCTACAATACCGTCGAAACAAGATAGGACTAGTAACGGCAAGCATATTGAACAAAACCAACGCCCACAACTACTTGTGTTCTACTCGTGCATAGAATATACGCAAAAGACCTAGCTCATGATGCCACTATTGGGGAACATAGCAGAAATTCAAAATTTTCTACGCATCACCAGGATCAATCTATGGAGATTCTAGCAACAAGAGAGAGGGGAGTGTATCTTCATACCCTTGAAGATCGCGGCGCGGAAGCGTTACAAGAACGCGGTTGGAGGAGTCATACACGCAGTGATTCAGATCATGGTCGATTCCGATCTAAGCACCGAACAACAGCGCTTCCGTGTTCAACACACGTGCAGCCCGGTGATGTCTCCCGTGCCTTGATCCAGCAAGGAGGAGGGAGAGGTTGGGGAAGACAACTCCAACATCAGCACGATGGCGTGGTGGTGGTGGAGCAGAGTGGTTTCCAGCAGGGCTTCGCCAAGCACTACGAAGGACGAGGATGTGGAGAGGTAGGGTTGCGCCAAGACAGAGAGAGAGAGAGAGAGAGAGAGAGAGACTCGTGTCTTTGGCAGCCCCAAAAAACCCACTATATATAGGACGAGTGGAGGTGGTTGCGCCCCCTCTAGGGTTCCCACCCTAGGGGGTGCGGCAGCCCTAGATGGGACTGGAGGGGGCGGCAAGGAGGGGGAGAGAGATTCGTGTGTTTGGCAGCCCCAAAACCCCCACTATGCATAGGAGGAGGGGAGGTGGCTGCGCCCCCTCTAGGGTTCCCACCCTAGGGGGTGCGGCAGCCCTAGATGGGACTTGGAGGGGGCGGCCAGGAGGGGGAGAGGGGGTGCGCCCTAGGGTGGGCCTTTAGGCCCATCTGCGCCTAGGGTTTCCCCTCTGTCCTCCTAGTTGCGCCTTGGGCCTTGGTGGGAGGCGCACCATACCACTCAGGGGCTGGTCCCTTCCCACTCTTGGCCCATGCAAGCCTCCGGGGCTGGTGGCCCCTCCCGGTGGACCCCCGAAACCCTTCCAGTGGTCCCGGTACATTATCGATGACGCCCGAAATACTTCCGGTGGCCAAAACCTCAATTTTCATATATATTATTCTTTACCTCCGGACCATTCCGGAACTCATCGTGACATCCGAGATCTCATCCGGGACTCCGAACAACATTCGGTAACCACATACAAACTTCCCTTATAACCCTAGCGTCATCGAACCTTAAGTGTGTAGACCCTACGGGTTCGGGAATCATGCAGACATGACCGAGATAGCTCTCCGGCCAATAACCAATAGCGGGATCTGGATATCCATGTTGGCTCCCACATGTTCCACGATCATCTCATCGGCTGAACCATGATGTCGGGGATTCAAGCAATCCCGTATACAATTCCCTTTGTCAATCGGTATGTTACTTGGCCGAGATTCGATCTTCGGTATCCCAATACCTCGTTCAATCTTGTTACCGGCAAGTCACTTTACTAACTCCGTAATGCATGATCCCATGACCAGCTACTTAGTCACATTGAGCTCATTATGATGATGCATTACCGAGTGGGCCCAGAGATACCTCTCCATCATACAGAGTGACAAATCCCAGTCTCGATTTGTGCCAACCCAACAGACACTTTCCAAGATACCTGTAGTGCACCTTTATAGCCACCCACTTACATTGTGACGTTTGGTACACCCAAAGCATTCCTACGTATCCGAGAGTTACACAATCTCATGGTCTAAGGAAATGATACTTGACATTATAAAAAGCTTTAGCAAACGAACTACACGATCTTGTGCTATGCTTAGGATTGGGTCTTGTCCATCACATCATTCTCCTAATGATGTGATCCCGTTATCAATGACATCTAATGTCCATGGTCAGGAAACCATAACCATCTATTGATCAACGAGCTAGTCAACTAGAGGCTCACAAGGGACATGTTGTGGTCTATGTATTCACACATGTATTACGGTTTCCGATTAATACAATTATAGCATGAATAATAGACAATTATCATGAACAAGGAAATATAATAATAACCTTTTTATTATTGCCTCTAGGGCATATTTCCAACAATTACTCACCGTTTTGGGGTCCTGGGGCGATTTCCATGGTTGTTGAACCCTAAGGTGCGCTTATGTGCAAGTCATGAACACTCGTCATTTTGGTTGATTTTGGCCCGTCTCATTGGCTATTGCTCACCATTTTGAGGTCCTGGAGCGATTTCCACGATTATTGATCCCCGAGATGTGGTTACATGTAGGTCATCAACACTAGTAGTTTTCGCTGATTTTGGCGTGTTTCGTGGACTATTACTCACCATTTTGGGGTCTCGATGCGATTTCCACAATTGATGAACATTGGGGTGCATTTACCTGTCAGTCATCAACACTCGCAGGTTTGGCTGATTTCATGGGCTATTTCATGGGCTATTACTAACCGTTTTGGGGTCCTGGGGCGATTTTCATGGTTGTTGAACCCTAAGGTGCGCTTATGTGCAGGTCATAAACACTCATCGTTTTGGTTGATTCTGGACCGTCTCATTGCCTATTGCTCACCATTTTCAGGCCCTGGAGCAATTTCCACGATTATTGATCCCCGAGTGTGTTTACGTGTAGGTCATCAACACTAGTAGTTTTGGCCGATTTTGGTGCGTTTCGTGGACTATTACTCACCATTTTTCAGGTCTCGATGCGATTTCCATGGTTGATGAACCTCAGGGTGCATTTACCTATCGGTCATCAAGACTTGCAGGTTTGGCCGATTTGGGCCCGTTTTGTGGACTATTACTCACTGTTTTGGGGTCCCGAAACGATTTTCTTGGTTGATGAACCCCAAGGAGCGCTTACATGCATGATATTAACACTCGCCGTTTTGGCCGCTTCTAGCCTGTTTCATGGACAATTACTCACCGGTTTGGGGTCCTAGAGCGATTTTTATGATTGCTGAACCCAAAGGTGCGCTTACTTATCGTTCATCAACACTCACCATTTTGGCCGATTCTGGCCCGTTTCATTGACTATTACTCACTGTTTTGCGGTAAGGAGCAATTTCCATGGTTATTGAACCCCGAGGTGCACTTGTGTGTAGGTCATTAACACTCGCTATTTTGGCCGATTATGGCCCGTTTCGTGGACTATCACTCAGAGTTTTGGGGTCCTGGAGCGATTTCCACGATTGACGATCCCCGGAATGCGCTTACATGTCGTTCATTAACACTCGCCGTTTTGGCCAATTCTAACCCGTTTCATGGGCTATTACTCACTGTTTTGGGGTCCCTGTGCGATTTCCATGGTTGTTGAAATCAAAGGTGCTATTACGTGCAGGTCATCAACACTCGCCGTTTTGGCTAATTTGGACCGTCTCATGGGCTATTGCTCACCATCTTGAGGTCCTGGAGCGATTTCCACGATTAATGATCCCCAAGGTGCGTTACATGTAGGTCATCAACACTAGCAATTTTGGCCGATTTTGGCGCGTTTCATTGACAATTACTCACCATTTTGGGGTCTTGGTGCAATTTCCACGATTGATAAACCTCGGGGTGCATTTACCTATCGGTCATCAACACTCATAGGTTTGGTCGATTCTAGCCCGTTTCATGGGCTATTACTCACCGTTTTGGGGTCCTGGGGCGATTTACATGGTTGTTGAACCCTAAGGTGCGCTTATGTGCAGGTCATCAGCACTCGTCGTTTTGGTTGATTCTGGCCCATCTCATTGGCTATTGCTCACCATTTTGAGGTCCTGGAGCGATTTCCACGATTATTGATCCCCGAGGTGCGTTTACGTGTAGGTCATCAACACTAGCAGTTTTGGCCGACTTTGGCGCGTTTCGTTGACTATTACTCACCATTTTGGGGTCTCGGTGCGATTTCCACGATTGATGAACCTCGGGGTGCATTTACCTATCGGTCATCAACACTCACAGGTTTGGCCGATTCTAACCCGTTTCATGGGCTATTACTCACTGTTTGGGGGTCCTATGGCGATTTCCATGGTTGTTGAACCCTAATGTGCGCTTATGTGCAGGTCATCAACACTAGCAGTTTTGGCCGATTTTGGCGCGTTTCTTGGACTATTACTCACCATTTTGGGGTCTCAGTGTGATTTCCATGATTGATGAACCTCGGGGTGCATTTACCTATCGGTCATCAACACTCGTAGGTTTGGCCGATTCTGGCCCGTTTCATGGGCTATTACTCACCGTTTTGGGGTCCTGGGGCGATTTCCATGGTTGTTGAACCCTAAGGTGCGCTTATGTGCAGGTCATCAACACTCGTCGTTTTGGTTGATTCTGTCCCGTCTCATTGGCTATTGCTCACCATTTTGAGGTCCTGGAGCAATTTCCACGATTATTGATCCCCGAGGTGCGTTTACGTGTAGGTCATCAACACTAGTAGTTTTGCCGATTTTGGCGTGTTTCGTGGACTATTACTCACCATTTTGGGGTCTCGATGCGATTTCCACGATTGATGAACCTCGGGGTGCATTTACCTATCAGTCATCAACACTCACAGTTTTGACTGATTCTGGCCCGTTTCATGGGTTATTACTCACCGTTTGGGGGTCCTGGGGCGATTTCCATGGTTATTGAATCCTAAGGTGCGCTTATGTGCAAGTCATCAACACTCGTCGTTTTGGTTGATTCTGGCCCGTCTAATTGGCTATTGCTCACCATTTTGAGGTCCTGGAGCGATTTCCACGATTATTGATCCCCGAGGTGTGTTTACGTGTAGGTCATCCACACTGGTAGTTTTGGCCGATTTTGACGCGTTTTGTGGACATTACTCACCATTTTGGGGTCTCGATGCGATTTCCACGATTGATGAACCTCGGGGTGCATTTACCTATCAGTCATCAACACTCGCAGTTTTGACTGATTCTGGCCCGTTTCATGGGTTATTACTCACCGTTTTGGGGTCCTGGGGCGATTTCCATGGTTATTGAATCCTAAGGTGCGCTTATGTGCAAGTCATCAACACTCGTCATTTTGGTTGATTCTGGCCCGTCTAATTGGCTATTGCTCACCATTTTGAGGTCCTAGAGCGATTTCCACAATTATTGATCCGCGAGGTGTGTTTACGTGTAGGTCATCCACACTGGTAGTTTTGGCCGATTTTGACGCGTTTTGTGGACATTACTCACCATTTTGGGGTCTTGATGCGATTTCCACGATTGATGAACCTTGGGGTGCATTTACCTATCGGACATCAACACTCGCAGGTTTGGCCGATTCGGCCCATTACGTGGAGTATTACTCACCGTTTTGGGGTCCCAAAACGATTTTCTTGGTTGATGAACCCCAAGGAGCGCTTACATGCATGATATTAACACTCGCGGTTTTGGACGATTCTGACTTGTTTCGTGGACAATTATTCTCCGATTTGGGGTCCTAGAGCGATTTTTATGGTTGCTGAACCCAAAGGTGCGCTTACGTATCGTTCATCAACACTCACCGTTTTGGCCGATTCTGACCCGTTTCATGGACTATTACTCACCGTTTTGGGGTAAGGAGCAATTTCCATGGTTACTGAACCCCGAGGTGCACTTATGTGCAAGTCATTAACACTCGCTATTTTGGCCGATTCTGGCCCGTTTCGTGGACTATTACTCATAGTTTTGGGGTCCTGAAGCAATTTCCATGATTGACGATCCCCGGGGTGCGCTTATGTTGTTTCTGCACCGCACATGTGTTCTTGCTGAACATAACGGAAGACTTGTCGTAGTTCACAATATGTCTCGAGCACACCTCATATAGATTTATCATGTTCTGCAGATGTATGGCACTCTCTCATGAAGCTTTCATAAGTACCAAACAGTCATCTGCAAATAGTAGATGTTCAAGCAACGAAGAAAACCCCTCGGCAACAATCAAAAAAAGATATGGTGATAGAGGATCACCTTGATGGAGACCTCTTTGGGGCACCACCACATCTGTGCATTCTCCATTCACCTTAAACTTGTATGACACGGTGGAGATACATAGCATTACAAGCTTAATCCACCTCTCCTCAAAGCTGAGCTAGTACATCATCTTCTCCAAGAAGCCCCACTCCACCCTATTATATGCCTTGCTCATATCCAACTTCACCGCGACATAGCCATCTTTTCCCATTCTCTTATTCTGCATGTAATGGGTACATTCATAAGCAAGCAAGATATTATCCGTGATCAAGCGGCCCGGTACAAAAGCGCTCTAGTTTGTTGAAATGATGTCAGTGAGTATTTGTTTCAGCCGGTTAGCAAGTACCTTCGAGGTAAGTTTATAAACCACATTGCAAAGACTAATGGGCCTCAAGTCCTTCATGCTCTCCGGTTTATGCACCTTCGGTATGAGGACAACACATATATCATTCCAACCTTCAGGCATAGGACCCCCATTAATCACACTCAGAACTTTAGTAGTCACATTCTCTCCCACAATATTCCAACATTTTTATAAAAGATAGATGGCATACCATCCGGACCCGGGGCCTTTAGGTCTCCAATACTCTGTAAGGCATCAACAATCTCCTTTTCTGTGAACGCCTCGCCGAGTAAGGCATTCATTTGCGGAGTCACTCGGGGGTCAACGTGACCCAAGAGCTCCTTCGTCCTCGTACCTGCATGGGAGGTAAAAAGATTCAAAAAATAGTTTGTCACCACATCTTTCATGGCCCCCTCTTCCTCCACCATTGTACCATCCTCCTTCTTCAACCTCCTAATCTTATTCCTTCGCTTTCTCTTTGAGGTTGTTGCATGGAAGAATTTTGTGTTTCTATCCACGCACTTCAGCCAATGTACATGTGCACGTTGCCTCCAATAGGTTTCCTAGGTCCCCTAGGATATTTCTACTCCAATCAACAAGGTCTCTCATCACTCCTCTTGTCACCTCTGCTACCTTCTTATCACTGCCCGACATCTCTCCCTCCCACTTGTTTCGAACCAGTTCTCGACACATCTCCTTTTCAAGCAATCTCGCTTCGAATTTGGGCTCCAAACTCCTCGTCGACCCCCTTCTTAGCCTAGCAGCCCCTTGCAGCTCAATAATTATCGGGCAATGATCCGAGTGCCGAGGGTCTCCATTGATGACACGGAACGCTGGAAATCTGTTGCACCAAGTCTGCATGACGACTGTCCTATCTAGTCTTTCTTTAATGTACCGGGAAGCATCATGACTAAGATTTCGCCAAGTGAAGGTGTCCCCCACAAGGTTGAGATCTCGCAGCTCACACACCTCTAGAGCCGCTTTAAACCGGTCCATGCAAACTTGATATCGTGGTGCTCCTCCATCCTTCTCCCATGAATGTAGAATTTCGTTGAAATCTCCGGCACACAGCCAAGGCTTATTGCTTTGGTGTTTCAGGTTTCGCAGCAACTTCCACGTCTTATCTTTCTCATTATGTTTTGGTTCTCCATAAATCCCTATGAACCGCCAAACGAATCCATCTGATTCAGTAATTTCCGTGTCAATATGGTACCGAGAGATAAACCCAATTAGCTTGAGATTAGCTTGAGATTAACTTGATTCTTCCAAAACAAGTCTAGTCCACCACTCTGTCCCTCGCAGTCTTTTACAATCATATTGGTCATGCCCATCTTCCACCTCAACCATTCCAGTCTGGCATGCACCATCTTTGTTTCCGACAAAAAAAGCATGTCGGGGTCCTCCTCCTTCTGAAGTTCCACAAGGCTGCAAATTGCTAGGCCGTTCCCCAACCCCCGCCAATTCCATGAGATAAGCTTCATTGGTTCCCGCAGGGTTGTCCCGGCAACCCCGCATCCCACATTTCTTTGTGCCTTCGTCTCCCTCCTTGTCACTCCCCCCTTCCTTTGTATTCTTTGCCCCCACCCACCCCCCCTCCCCATTCCATCAATATCCATGTCCTCTCCCTTCCTCTTCTCATGATGACCACTGATGCGGCAACACCCGTACTCTCCCTTGACACACGCTTAAACGTGTCGTTCCTGCCCTTCTCACTCTCTTTTTTAAGGTATGAGCCTTCTCCTCTGCATGCAGCTCCCTCGGCATGTTTTGCTCCCCTCTCTACCCCTGCAGACGGGTCCCCTTGCTTGTTTGGGACTGCCTTGTTTGTGGTTGCACCCACTGATCCTCCCGCTTACTCCAAAGCACCAAAACTCGGGCATTTTTGCTCTTTTCCTCACCCTTTTCCTTATTTTGTTGGCCCGCTGCCAGTGTGATCTTTAGAGGACTAGTAACTTCAGTTTCGATCGTGCTCTTCTTCCCATTGTCTCCCCCACTTCCACTCGATTTTTTCCAGGAGTCCACATCACTCCTAGACCTCCCCTCGCTATTCAGCCACCCATATCTCATGCCCGAACTGCCATCACTGTTTTCTCTCCAGTTCACTCTTCCTGCCTCATTGACATGAGCTCTTTCCGGCACATACTTCAGCCATCTTCCAAACTCAACTTGTTGGCCCTTCTTCAGCTTGATGTTGCACTCTCTGTCCACATGACCAAGCTTCCCACAAGTATAGCAGAAATCAGGCTAATATTCGTACCCAAAGTGGCACCAGATCCTCCCTTCATTTCCTTTTTCGATCTCTCTTCATCGGTCATGCCTACCTCCATGTCACTCCCTATTCCCCCTCCTCCGGTTCTACGTCCAGGTACAGTCCCCTCATGAGAGGTTCTGCGACTTTGATCTTCACTTTTACCCTCAAGCATTTACCCAATGCCCTTCCATCCTCGCCAGCATCAACCTCCATCAATTTACCTATTTCTTCCGCCAAGTCTTCTCATACCTCCCTGCACATCATTCCCAACGGAACATTGTAGATTCTCACCCAGATTGGCACCGTGTCGAAAGTGTAATCCTCCGGTGTTTTGCGAGGATCGAAGTCTTCCATCACAAGCAGCTCCTTGCCAAAGGTCCATGGGCCATTATCCAATGCTTTTCTCTTCCTCGCCTCGTGATGAAAAAGGAACATGAATCGGTTCTCTCCCATTCCTCCACCTTAGACTCTTCATCGGGCACCAAATCTTGCCTAGCGCCAGCTCCATACCTCGGTTTATCAGAGAACAACTTCCCCATTGCTTTAGCCACGCTCCCCTTCTGCTCTGACGCTCCTTTGAGAGATTCATGCACTTCAACTTGTCTTCAACGTTGTACATGGCTCCTGAACAACCTCTACACCTTGAAATGGAAGAAATTGAACCATCCCGGAGGAAAATTGGGATGGTGGGAGATGTATGCCCGTGTGCACTGATACACAGAAAGGAAAATTGGGATGGTGAGAGGTGTATGCCCGTGTGCACTTATACACAGAAGGCTTAACGAGGGGCAGGGAAAGGTGAGAATAGCAAGGGGAACACCACCTCAAGGAGGAATCAAAGGGGGATCGGAGAGGGGCCCAGATCGACCCGGCGCCGGGGAAAGGAGCCGCCGCCAGGGGCGAGGAAAACCTAGTCACTCTGCTTGTCCCCAACAGGGACACCACCGTCACGCAGGGGGCAGAACTTTCAGTCCAAACTTACCTAACCTGACCTTGTAACCATCAAGCAAAACGAAAATAAAGGCATGTGGGCTATCATGTACTCACATTTCCTATTTGTAGCAGGTTTCTCATCTACTCCCTCCGTTCCTAAATGTAAGTCTTTTTAGAGATTTCACTACAAACTACATACGGATGTATATGGACAGATTTTAGAGTGTAGATTCACTCATTTTGATCCGTATCTAGTCCATAGTGAAATCTTTTAAAAAGACTTATACTTAGGAACGGAGGGAGTATATAATAAAAAGAAAAACAGAGACGACAGAAAACAGTGGTAAAATAGGAATGTCGAACAAAGCATGCTTTCTGCACAAAACTAAACCGACGCCAAATACGAGTTTACTAGAGATCCAAAAGGTAATCAGGCGTGCTTGCTCGCTCACCACAAAGACCAAAATTGGAGCACGTAGGTACATATCCGTCCCGTTCACAGCAACATGCGGTACATTATTGCTCGACTAGTCCTAAGAGCTTCAACCATAGTTCATTCCACAAGTTAAGACACGCCCACTTTCACAAAAACAAGTGCAGAGTGATCATGTCTCGGATGCAGGTCCCATCTAGTATGGCTCCACCGGTGCGCGGAACTTGAGGCCGGCATACACAGCGGCAGCGCCCAGCTCTTCCTCGATCCTCAGAAGCTGTTCCAATTGGAAAAGAAATAACCCCTTAGTGTAAATTTGGGAAACCGAACAAAGAAAAACAAGACATGATTGCTCAAATAAACACATTACATTGAACAAAAGAATATCAGAAACCACTATCAGTCTAACGCTAAACACAGATGAGAAATCATTCTTAAATGAGCACATTGCATCGAACAAAAGGATAAAAAAGAAAGAATAATTTCTTTTTAGTAATTGCAAGAAGTCTTGTTGGTCTAACAGAATAGCAGTTCAAGAATTACAGGAAAGCCACTTGCCTGGTTGTACTTGGCAAGCCGCTCTGAGCGGCAGGGAGCCCCAGTCTTGATCTGACCCTGTTGCACATGATGAAACATTGGTCAGTTACTCCCGATCGATCCAGAGGAGAAGAAACAGCTGTCACATTAAAATTACTCAAGACAAACAATAAAATGAAGATCATGAAATCATACCGTGGACAAACCAACAGCCAAATCAGCAATGAATGTGTCCTCAGTCTCACCACTGCACACAGCAAATGTACATAAGCATACAAATGGTAATAACAATAGAAACAAGGGGGAAAACGGCGGGGTAACAAGGCGGTATCTCTTATGTACCTCCTGTGACTGGTCATCACACCCCAGCCAGCATGTTTCGACATCTTCACGGCCTCGATACTTTCAGTGACGGATCCAATTTGGTTAACCTACACATGAAAAGGATGAAACAATCAGATCATAATCCCTCCGATCAGGTACTTATTATGGATCGGAAGGAGTACTATGACGACCAAAGGAGAAGAATCAATTAACAGCTTCTGTTTACCTTCAGCAGAAGAGCATTGCATGACTTCTCCTTGATTGCCTTCGCAACTCTCTGCGCAACATAATTATACAACAAATTAACTGTAGTGATCCAACAGAATGAAAATGCCCACCTACACAACAGAAAACAAATCACTCACGGTTGGGTTGGTGACTAGAAGGTCATCACCAACAATCTGAACTTGCTCTCCACATTCTTCAGTCATCTTAGCATAGTGCACCCAGTCATCCTGGTCAAATGGGTCCTCAATCGACACAATGGGGTACTCACTCACGAATGACTTGTATACATTCTTCAGGCTATCTCCAGATATCTTCTGGGAACCATCGTTGTTCTACAGCAAGGGAAAGCAATGTTATAAATGCTCATGAAAAGAGAACAAATTGTTACCACAAAATAAACAATGGGGCTGCTTACCTCTTCCTTGAAGTTGAGGTCATATGTTTTGTCCTTGTCATTGTAGAACTCTGAAGCAGCAACATCCATTCCAATGACAACCTAGAATTTTCCAAAGCAACAAATCTCCTTCAATTACAAACTTAAAGGCTCAGTGAGAAGTGCACTACAACAGATTAATTCAAGCAGACAAACCTTGCCGGTGTATCCAGCCTTTTCAATTGCAGTCTTCAAGAGCTCAAGACCCTCCTTGTTCTCCTACAACACCCGAAAACAAAAAGAACTCAGATGACACCCCACAAGCATTGACCTCAATTTATAACAACACGGTAGTTCTATACATCCAAACATGACAGTCAGCAACTGTTGTCAAAACACCAAGACATAACAAAGCAAGGAAATCTGATATTAAACCTCCAAGGACAGGGAAATACCTGAATGTTAGGAGCAAAACCACCTTCATCTCCAACATTGGTGGCATCTTGCCCGTACTTCTTCTTGATAACAGACTGTCACAGAAAATGATCCTTTTAGTAAATTTACTTTTTACTACATGATAGCAAAGAGAAAAAGAAGATGAAAGAATTACCTTCAAGTTGTGGTACACTTCAACGCCCATCTTCATTGCCTCCTTGAATGAGGCAGCTCCAGTAGGAAGGATCATGAACTCCTGCAGATATGCAAGTATAGGCATAAATAACATATGTGCGAAAACAACATGAAAGATGTGAAAATCTTAGTTCAGAGCATTGCCTGCATAGCAAGCTTGTTTCCAGCATGGGATCCACCATTGATGACATTGAATGCAGGAACAGGCAAAACCAATTGCTTGTTGCCAGCAAGGTTGGCAATGTGCTGCAGTGAAGAATATATTCATGTTGAAAGACTTTAGGCAATAGCAAACAAATGTAGAATATTAAAAGAGGAGATCAGCAATGATGCACACCTGGTACAGCGGAATCTTCTTGATGCTGGCTCCAGCTTTGCAAATAGCTAGTGACACAGCCAGGATTGCATTAGCACCAAGCTGAATATACAGAAGAAATTGAGCTGTTAGAAGGGGACCTGCATATGGATATTAGCATTGGCACCAAGTAAAACTCGTGGTGGATTATGTACTACCTTCTGCTTGCACCAACCCCATTCGTTTTTGGTTCCATCAAGCTGCTGAACCATAAAGTTGTCGAGCTCAGTTTGAGCTGTAGGGTCCTGTAGAAGGAAATAGAGCACTGAATGAATTATGCATTCAACTCTCATATCACAATAGAGAAGGGGACAATGCTAACCTTGCCAATCAAAGCTGGTGCGATAATCAAGTTCACATTGTCAACAGCCTGTGAAAGAAAAAGAGAAATACATGTAAATACAAAGAAAAGACTAAATTACGCATGCACATGGACTATTCACTACAATAGAAAAAACCAGGATAGCTATAGTGAAACATAAAGACTAAATGATCCTGAGTTGTTTATTTCAGGGCAGTATAAATAAGGAAATAAGGCGTGCACAAGAGATATTGCCCATGATGATTCAGTTCATAAATACATAATCCTAAGCTACTACATATAATAAACGGCAATGAGATATAAAAAAATGCAACAACCTACCACATTAACATTAAGAAAACATATCATAGTTCACATTAACATTAAGAAAAAATCTACAACCTGGCACAAACTAGAAATATCAAGTTATACAGCACAAGGAAACATTGTATGGATGAAACCAACATCAAAAAATAACTTGTTCTCACAAACAGGATAACTGAAAAGCTACACTAGCACTGTTTGGTCCATTTGGCATAATAATTTGGTAAACAAGTAGGAAAATTTCAAAAGGTGACAAACAATATTGCTAGTGTAACAACAGCATAGAGTTGAGGCAAAAGAACATATACAGCAGCCACATCAGAGTTAAAGAACTATGACATAGAGTTAAAGAATGTGAAGATAAAGTTCGCTCAAATGGATGTAAACCTTGGAAACACCCTTTCCCAAGTAGTCAGATCCACCGTCTCTCAGTTCCAAAGCTTCATAAACACCTACAGAAGAGGGAAGATTCAGACAAGATTAGTAAAACAAAAACAATACAATAACATTCCGTAAATAATGATCCAAATAAGAGTTTGTGCCTTCACTAGTCAGGAACTCAGGAAACCAAAGCAGAAACTTAAGGTTGAAAAGGAGAGAGTGATGATAATAACAAAATAACTCACCAGTTGATGCACCGCTGGGAACAGCGGCCCTGGCGAAGGTTCCATCTGAGCAGCACACATCAACCTGATGCACAAAACCATGAGATTAGCCAAAATAGTTTACACTTTAGCATTATGCGTAGTTTAAACAATAAAATCCGAACAATGTCGCATTTCAAACAAAGCATCATGTTTCACCACAGCTGTAACTAGGACACAAACCATATACTAGCTACATTTAGCTATATATAAACGCAAAGCAGAACGACCAGCCATCTGTGGATACACACTGTGAAAACCTAAAACGGATTCCTAGCAGGCAAAATAAAAAAAAATGTATGCAGCCCAGCATCTGACTGAACAAACCACCTTGCATCAAATCTACCATATCCTCCAGAAAATAAAAGGCTGATACACCCAAAACCCCTTCGACAACTCATCAATTTACATTTTCGGCACATTACTTTCCACACCAAGTACGGCCATTATGCACAGATCAAACGATGAACACTCGGCAACAACCAGGACACGAAACCATAGTGGCCACATAAACACCGGGCCGATCTGCGAATCCCTGAGACGCATGACGACGTGCAGGCAAAATAAACTAGCACGCGCCACCGCGGCCGGCCAAACAAACCACCTCGCATCGAATCTAGCACATCCACAACCCAGGGAGTCTGGCCGAGGGGCAGCACTAATCTGCATCCTACCGGCCCGCCCGCCCAAAAACCCTCGAATCTAGCGCGTCAGAAACCTACGGCCCGCGCCCCAGCAGCCCCGACCCACGGCCGAATCACAAGATCGAAACCAAGCCGCTGCTGCGTACGCCCGCCGCCCTACCAGATCGAGTCGGACCGGACCACAACGCACAGATCGGGGAGACGGACGGGATGCGCGCGTACCTCGACGGTGGGGTTGCCGCGGCTGTCGAAGATCTGGCGGGCCTTCACGGACTGGATCGTCGCCGCCATGGCCGGGGCTGTAGCTTGGAGAGGAAGAAGCCGAAATAGATCGAAACGAATGGAGCGGAGGGCGGAGAAGGCGAGGAGAGGGGGCTTTAGGCAGGGCCGCCCGTTCTTTTTTATAGTCGCGAGATGAAAGGGAAGCGTCCCCCCGTTTTTAGCCGTGCCGCTGCTTGTGGGGACGAGGAAACTGGTGTGGGCGGCCGCACACGGGATGGATCGTCGATGTGTAATGAATGCATCGTATCTACCGTTGTGTACTCCTCCCAAGCCCGTATCGAAAACAATACTTGTTCAAGGGGGCAAAAGATTTCTCATTAATTAGAGCATCTACAGCGGGACTCGGCAAATCCGGCCCTTCAAATGCCCGCGTCCGCGAGCAGTGATCGGACACGTCTCAAATTTCAACATTTGCATCCGGACATCGCATATTAGATTCTCAAATCCATTACAAACTAAAATAAACCTAAGTACTGCGTCGATCAACTAGCTACTCGTCGGAGGAGATGTCGACGATCTCCGTGCCGGGCTCGGGCGGCAGCGGCAGCTCCGCCTCCTTCGGCTGCTCCGCTCCGGCCTCCCCAGCCTCTATCTCCGCATCGAGTTCGGCGAAGAGCGCTTCGGACTCCGCATGCTCCTGCTGGAGGATAGTGCGGTTGGCCTCCACACAGGCCTCATCCTGGATGGACTCCAGGATGGCTTGCTGCTCCGCCATCTCGACAGACTGGGCGACGGCAAACTCTGCCTCCGCCTGCTCCATATTGAAGCCCGACAGCAGCTGCTCCGCCTCCTCCACCTTCATCGGAGCCAACTCCTCCTCCCTCGGCTCCGACGAGTCCGGAGGCAGCCCGACAGCGATGCCGGTTGCGCGCGCGGCTTTTCTCGTCCGGATCTCCTGCTGGATCTCGACGCGACGCTCCGACGTGAGCACTGCGTAGTAGGTTATCTTACTCCGGACCATGGCAGACCACTGGAGCATGGGCAGAGCGCCAGAGCAGGAGAGGGAGGAGGTGGATGGGCTTGGACTGGCGGCGCGGAGAGGGGAAGGTGGATGGACTAGGGTTGCGGAGCTCCGGCCGAGTTAAATAGGCGGATTTTCTCTCGGCGGCGAGTCGAAGCGGCGCCACGCGGCGTTAACACTGCGGCGACGAAGGAGATGTCTATCAGACCGCCGAGTTTCCGGATGAGTCCACGTGGGACCCCTTCGTCAGTCCTACATGGCTGGTGTGCCCGGGCACTGATGCGTCACCAACGTATCTATAATTTATGAAGTACTCATGTCATGTTACAACAATTTTATATGGTTTTGGTATGATTTGAATGGAACTAATCCGGACTGACAATGTTTTCAGCAGAACTACCATTGTGTTGTTTTTTGTGCAGAAATAAAGTTTCTCAGAATGGAGTGAAACTATTTGACAATTTTTTTAACAGAAGAGCCACGACGTGCCCACGAGGCACTTGGGCGTGCCCAGGGGTGATGGTGCCGTGGTGCCTTGATATGTCTCCAACGTATCTATAATTTATGAAGTATTTATGCCATGTTTACAACAATTTTATATGGTTTTGGTATGATTTGCATGGAACTAACCCAGACTGGCACTGTTTTCAACACAACTACCATGGTGTTGTTTTTTGTGCAGAAATAAAAGTTCTCGGAATTGGATGAAATTTTTTGATGATTTTTTTGGAATAAATAAAAATACTGGAGCAAAGAACCACAGGAAGGGGGGCTGCTGCCCACAAGGCACGAGGGCACGCCACCCCCCATTTGGCGCGCCCAAGAGTGTAGTGGGCCCCCTCAGGCCCATCTTCGCGTGAAATCGATGCCAAAAAATCCTATAAATGCATAAACCCCCAAAAATAACTCTAGATGAGAAGTTTGGCTGCCGCAAACCCCTGTAGCCACGAAAAGCCAATCGGGAGCCCGTTCGGGCACCCTGTCGGAGGGGGAAATCATCATCGGAGGCCATCTTCATCATCCCTATGGTCTCCATGATGAGGAGGGAGTAGTCCACCCACGTGGTTGAGGGTTTGTACCAATAGCTATGTGTTTACTCTCTCTCTCTCTCTCGTGTTCTTGATTTGGCACGATCTTGATGTATCACGAGCTTTGTTAATATGGTTGGATCATATGGTGTTTCTCCCTCTCTATCTTGTTGTGATGAATTGAGTTTTCCCTTTGAGATTTCGTTATTATTGGATCGAATACTTTTATGGATTTGAGAGCACTTGATATATGTATTGAGATCTCAAATTCATCGGATCTCGACAAACACACCGCAAAAAGAGTTACATCAAATAGATCTCCAAGAAGATCGAGAAGAACTTTGTATTGAGATTCAAAGAGAGAGAGAAGAAGCCATCTAGCTAATAACTATGGACCCGAAGGTCTGTGGTAAAATACTCACAACTCATCGGAGAGGCCTTGGCGATGATGTAGAAGCCCTCCGTGATCGATTCCCCCTCCGGCGGAGCGCCGAAAAAGGCTCCAAGACGGGATCTCACGGGTACAGAAGGTTGCGGTGGTGGAAATAGTTTCTCGTGGTGCTCCTGGATGTTCTCGGGGTATGTAGATATATATAGGCGAAGGATGTAGGTCAGGGGAGCCACGGGAGGGGGGGCACGAGGCAGGGGGTGCCCCCCTCCCCTAGGGCGCGCCCTACACCCTCGTGTCCGCCTCGGCTGCTTCTTGATGTCCACTCCAAGTCACCTGGATTGCGTTTGTTCCAAAAAGATTGCTTCCGAAGGTTTCATTCCGTTTGGACTTCGTTTGATATTCATTTTCTGTGAAACATTGAAATAGGCAAAAAAATCAGCAATTCGGGCTGGGCCTCCGGTTAGTAGGTTAGTCCCAAAAATGATATAAAAGTGTAAAGTAAAGCCCATAAACATCTAAAACGGGTAATATCCAAAACGGGTAATATAATAGCATGGAACAATCAAAAACTATAGATACGTATCAATCTTCGAGAAGCTCGTCGGCGAGGCCGCCAAGCTCGCCCGCTACAACACGAAGCCCACCATCACCTCCCGGGAGATCTAGACCTCCGTCCGCCTCGTCCTCCCCGGCGAGCTCACCAAGCACGCCGTCTCCGAGGGCACCAAGGCCGTCACCAAGTTCACATCCTCTTAGATTGTACATCTAGTAGCAATTGTAGATGGTTCTATTACTTAGTGCTTGTCGACTGTGGCCAGAGGCGGAATTGGGCCTAGGGCAACTAGGGCTATAGCCCCAGGCGCGGCCGAACTAGTAGTTATACGTCCAAATAATTTTCTTCCATTTTTGTACCCCTAAAAGGCCCAGCCCCAGCCATGTAAACGCAGCCCAGGCATCAGCCCAGACAATAGCCCAACTAAGTATACCTACTTTCCATCGCAACCAGTTCGCAATTAGCCCACGATGCCATGATCGCGCGCTCAACCACACCGTATCTCCTTCTCGCTCGTCTGATCAGGAAATAGATCTGGCTCAAGCAATCACACTGCGCCGCCAATTCCCTTCGAGGCCACGATTGCTCGACTAGAGGGACGAACGTCTAGACCTACGCCCAGTCGGCTGGCGCTCGGAGCCTCGGATCGGATCATCTCTCGCCTCATCCGAGCTGCCCCCTCTAGCGCTCTGTTCTGCTCCATCTACACAACCGACTGGATATCTATCCGATTAGGCTTGTGATCTCTTGTACCATGTACTCTTTTTTCCCTAGTTCATTTTTTATCAACCGAAATCAAGGATTTGGTGATGCTAAATTTCATTTCATTGTTATTTGTTAACAGCAAAAAATTACCAATCCAAGATGATGAAGACCTGGACAATTAAATCCTTTTTCAAGCAACATCCAAATAGGCTGCATCAAACAATACACATCAACGAATGACCTTCGGAACGAGTAGGACTCGAAAAAATACACGAGGAAATGCAATGGTCTACTACCTTGTGCACTTGGCCATAATATTTTGTATTTGTAATTCATATGAACAATTGACTTAGTACATGTCCATTATCTTGATTTTAATTACTCTATTTTATGTTTACAGTTCCCGGTCCTTCTATTATTGCTGGTGAAGAATGATGTCCTCGAATAAAGCAAGTCTTCACTAATATGATATCGGGGTTTCTTCTCACAGTAAAAATGAACTTATATTTCACTTTTTGTTAACTATTTCTTTTGTCGGATTTCTTCTCTCAGTAAAACTGAACTTATATTTCATTGGTAATGTGACTTTGTGGTGTACTTTAACATGCATCTGTACATGGTATTTAATGTTATTTGTAGTCCCGCCACAATTGTTTTTATTTGTAGTCACTTAATTTTAGCCCTAGGCTTTGAGAAATCCTGGCTCCGCCTCTGACTGTGGCTATCTGGAAGTAGAAGTGGTGTTAGTGTTGGCTGGATGGGAATTGTTGAATGATTGTCGATACTCTGTTGGTTCTTTGGTTGCAACTAAACCCAGGCAAACGTCGGGCCGGGTCGGGTTCGGGCCGGGCTTGACAAAGCCCGAAGAGAAATTCCCAAGCCCGAGCCCGGCCCGGCCCGGCCCGAAGTACATGAACAGTGACACTTCTTTATTAAATTAATCATTTTCCGGATATTATATTAATTTATTATACCTATATTTCAAATAAAATATGTTTTTTATATATTTCGGGCTTTATTCGGGCCGGGCTTCGGGTCAGAAAATGGAGCCCGAGCCCGGCCCGAATGTCGGGCTTCGGGTTCGGGCCGACGGGCCGGGTTGTCCATGACCGGGTATAGTTGCAACAACTGAATTTGTGCTTAAAATCTTTCGGTTAACTGACATATTAAAAGTAGTGATCCATTTCAGCTATGATTACTAGTCTCTACCATGTGATTGTGCTTTTTGGTAATCCAAGTTATTTAGACTGATGATGTGCTGGTGATACGTCTACAACGTATCTATAATTTTTGATTGTTTCATGCTATTATATTACCTGTTTTGGATGTTTATGGGCTTTACTTTACACTTTCATATCACTTTTGGGACTAACCTACTAACCGGAGGCCCAGCCCGAATTGTTGTTTTTTTGCCTATTTCAGTATGTCGAAGGAAAGGAATATCAAACGGAGTGCAAACGGAATGAAACCTTCGGGAGCGATCTTTTTGGAACAAACGCAATCCAGGAGACTTGGAGTGGACGTCAAGAAGCAGCCGAGGCGGCCACGAGGGTGGCTAGCGCGCCCAGTAAGAGTGGGCGCACCCCTGCCTCGTGGGCCCCTCGTGGCTCCCCTGACCGACTTGCTTCGCCTATATATATCTACGTACCCCGAAAACATCCACGAGCACCACGAGAAATTATTTCCACTGCCGCAATCTTCTGCATCCGCGAGATCCCATCTTGGAGCCTTCGTCGGTGCTCCGCCGGAGGGGGAATCGACCACGGAGGCCCTCTCCATCTCCACCAAGGCCTCTCCGATGAGTTGTGAGTAGTTTACCACAAACCTTTGGGTCCATAGTTATTAGCTAGATGACTTCTTCTCTCTCTTTGATTCTCAATACAAAGTTCTCCTTCCTTTTCTTGGAGATCTATTTGATGTAACTCTTTTTGTGGTGTGTTTGTCGAGATCCGATGAATTGTGGGTTTATGATCAAGTTTATCTATGAGAAATATTTGAATCTCCTCTAAATTCTTTTATGTATGATTGGTTATCTTTGCAAGTCTCTTCAAATTATCAGTTTGGTTTGGCCTACTAGATTGATCGTTCTTGCCATGGGAGAAGTGCTTAGCTTTGGGTTCAATCTTGCGGTGTCCTTTCCCAGTGACAGCAGGTGCAGCAAGGTACGTATTGTATTGTTACCATCAAGGATAAAAAGATGGGGTTCATATCATATTGCATGAGTTTATCCCTCTACATCATGTCATCTTGCTTAATGTGTTACTCTGTTCTTATGAACTTAATACTCTAGATGCAGGCAGGAGTCGGTCGATGTGTGGAGTAATAGTAGTAGATGCAGGCAGGAGTCGGTCTACTTGTTGCGGACGTGATGCCTATATACATGATCATGCCTAGATAATCTCATAACTATGCACTTTTCTGTCAATTGCTCGACAGTAATTTGTTCACCCACCGTAATAATTATGCTATCTTTAGAGAAGCCACTAGTGAAGCCTATGGCCCCGGGGTCTATCTTTCTCACTTTCGCAAGTTACCGTGAAGGGATTGACAACCCTTTTATCGCGTTGGTTGCGAGGTTCTTGTTTGTTTGTGTAGGTGCGTGGGACTTTTGAGGAGCCTCCTACTGGATTGATACCTTGGTTCTCAAAACTGAGGGAAATACTTACGCTACTTTGCTGCATCACCCTTTCCTCTTCAAGGGAAAAACCAACGCATGCTCAACAGGTAGCAAGAAGGATTTCTGGCGCCGTTGCCAGGGAGGTCTTCGCTCAAGTCAAGACATACCAAGTATCCATCACAAACTCATCTCCCTCGCATTACATTATTTGGCATTTGCCTCTCGTTTTACTCTCCCCCACTTCACCCTTGCCATTTTATTCGCCCTTCTTCCGTTCGATCTTATGTTTGCTTGTGTCTCCATGTGCCTTCTATGTGCTTTCATCTTTGCTTGCTAAAAAACTATTGATATGGATCCACTTAAAGTGTTCTACTTGGATCATCTTTGATCCTTATGCGCTCGTGCTGAAACCCCAACTAGCCTAGTTGATGGGAAATCCTTAGATGAGCATGCTCATTTTGTGCGTCAATGTTTGTTTGAAAAGGGAAGCTCTTATGGTATCACATAAATAGTTTGCTTTGCTATGCTTGGAATCTTTGTGAAATTTATGATTTTACTTGTTGCTCTAAGAACCCTAAAAAACACCTTCCCTACCTATGTGAGTTTAATGATAATGAAATCTTATCTTCTTATGCAAAAGGTGTTTTATAGTTACTATGATATCGAACAAATTGAAGAATTTGTCGTTTTTAATGGTGCTCATGAAGTTGCTTCTTTGATTAAACAGTATGATATTACTCTCTACAAATCTGAAAACTCCGACATACTTAAATATTGCTATGAAAACTTTGCTCATAATGCCTATGTTAAGGAATTTATTGAGAGAATGATCGTTGCTTTGGAAGAAAATAATGATATGCATGAATCTATGGATAATTATGATTCCGATGATTTGATTGAAATTTCCCTTGATGAACATGATGCTTGCTATTCTTGTGGCCATGATGCCAATATTTATGAAGACGAATTTGCTATAGTTCCTTATGTTAAACATGAGATCGTTGCTATTGCATCCACACTTGATAGTTCCCTCGATGAAAAGCATGATTGCAATGATGTTACTATAAATTCTCTTGATGTCAATTGTGCTAATAATATGCAAAATCCTAAGCTTGGGGATGCTAGTTTTGCTATGTCTACTACTTGTTGCAATGATCATGATTGGGGTGCTTCTTCTTATGATCTTGAAAATTTGTTTAAGCCCCATAATGAATATGAGATTGATAATAGTGTTTGCAATAATATTGAAAGTGGGTTTGGAAGAGTGTCAACTTTAGATCCCACATATTTGGATAATGCTCAATCTTATGAAGTTTTTGATAAAAGTGGGTTTGGAGAGGTCATGACTTTAGTTAATGTTAGTCCCACTATTTTGGAAGAGTGTCAACTTTGCATGCATGTGGATCATGTTGAAAATATTTTGTTTGATAGTTATTTTGTTGAATTTGCTTATGATCCTGCATGTAATTATTATGAGAGAGTAAAATATGGTTGTAGAAATTTTCATGTTACTAAATTACCTCTCTTCATGTTGAGATTGCTACCGTCTTCTTCCTTGCATATGCTAGTTTTTGCTTGCATTGATAATTTGTTTACTTATAAAAAACCTATGCATAGGAAGTATGTTATACTTAAGTGTGTTTTTCACATGTTTTATGATGCTCTCTTTATACTTCAATTCTTGTCTTTCATGTGAGCATCATTGAAATCTTAATGCCTAGCTAAAAAGGCTTTAAAGAAAAGTGTTTGTTGGGAGACAACCCAATATTTTTCCTTACTGTTATTCAATAAATATATCATCTACATTCTATTTAGATGTGTTTTCATATATTAATTAGTGTTTGTGCCAAATAGAACCTATAGGATAACCTTGGGTGAAAGTTAATTTGATTCTGCTGAAAAACAGAAACTTTGCGTGCACGAGAAGCAATTCAATAAATCATAGAAACATGCTTTTGCATTGGTTTATTTTTGTTGTAGATCAATAGATAAATTACCTAGGACTTCCTATTTTGGTAGGATTTTTAGAGTTCCAGAAGTATTCGAAAGTTACAGATTGCTACAGACTGTTCTGCTTTTGACAGATTCTGTTTTTCGTGTGTTGTTTGCTTATTTTGATGCATCTATGGCTAGTATCGATGGGTATGAACCATAGAGAAGTTGGAATACAGTAGGTTTAACACCAATATAAATAAAGAATGAGTCCATTACAGTACCTTATGTGGTGGTTTTTCTTTCTTGCACTAACGGAGCTTATAAGATTTCCTGTTGAGTTTTGTGTTGTGAAGTTTTCAAGTTTTGGGTAAAGATTTGATGGACTATGGAATAAGGAGTGGCAAAAGCCTAAGCTTGGGGATGCCCCAGAAGGCATCCCCTCTTTCATCTTCGTTTATCGATAACTTTACTTGGAGCTATATTTTTATTTACCACATGATATGTGTTTTGCTTGGAGCGTCTTGTATGATATGAGTCTTTGCTTTTCAGTTTACCACAATCATCCTTTTTGTACACACCTTTTGGGAGAGACCCACATGATTTAAAAAATATTAGAATACTCTATGTGCTTCACTTATATCTTTCGAGCTATATAGTTTTTCTCTATGTGCTTCACTTATATTTTCTAGAGCACGGCGATGGCTTTATTTTGAAGAAATTATTGATCTCTCATGCTTCACTTATATTATGTTGAGAGTCTTTTAGAACATCATGGTATTTGTTATGGTTATAAATTTGGTCCTAGAATTATGAGCATCCAAGTTGGGTATAATAAAAACTATCATATAAAGTGCATTGAAAACTATGGTCGATTTGATGCTTGATAATTGTTTTGAGATATAAAGGTAATAATGTTAGAGTCGCGCTAGTTGGGTAATTATGAAATTGAGAAATACTTGTGTTAAAGTTGGCAAGTCCTGTAGCATGCACGTATGGTAAAAGTTGTGTGACAAATTTGTTGCATGGGATGCTCTTTGAGTGCTTTCCTTATGAGTGGCAGTCGGGGACAATCGATGGTCTTTTCCTACCAATCTATCCCTCTAGGGGCATGCGTAGTAGTACTTTGCTTTGAGGGCTAATAAATTTTTGCAATAAGTATATGAGTTCTTTATGACTAATGTGAGTCCATGGATATACGCACACTTACCCTTCCACTTTGCTAGCCTCTATTATGTCGCGCAACTTTTGCTGGTATTATGAACCCATTATTTACCTTCCTCAAAACAGCCACCATACCTACCTATTATGGCATCTCCATAGCCATTCTGAGATATATTGCCATGCAACTTTCCACCGTTCCGTTTATAAAGACACACGTTATCATTGTCATATTGCTCTTGGCATGATTATGTAGTTGACATAGTATTTGTGGCAAGGTCACCTTCATAATTTTTCATACATGTCACTCTTGATTCATTGCATATCCCGGTACACCACCGGAGGCATTCACATAGAGTCATATATTGTTCTAGTTCTTGAGTTGTAAATCAATAAAAGTGTGATGATCTTCATTATTAGAGTGTTGTCCCAAGTGAGGAAAGGATGATGAAGACTATGATTCCCCCACAAGTCGGGATGAGACTTCGGACTTTATAAAAATAAAAGAGGCCAAAGAAGCCCATAAAAAGAGAGGCCAAAGAAGCCCACGAAAATTAAAAAAAATGATGAGAGAAAAAGAGAGAAGGGACAATGCTACTATCCTTTTACCACATTTGTGCTTCAAAGTAGCACCATGATCTTCATGATAGAGAGTCTCCGATGTTGTCACTTTCTTATACTAGTGGGGAATTTTCATTATAGAACTTGGCTTGTATATTCCAATGATGGGCTTCCTCAAAACGCCCTAGGTCTTTGTGAGCAAGCAAGTTGGATGCACACCCACTTAGTTTCTTTTGTTGAGCTTTCATATATTTATAGCTCTAGTGCATCCGTTGCATGGCAATCCCTACTCACTCGCATTGATATCTATTAATGGGCATCTCCATAGCCCGTTGACACGCCTAGTTGATGTGAGACTATCTTCTCCCTCTTTGTCTTCATAACCACCACCATATACCACACATATTGCTATGTCCATGGCTTGCGCTCATGTATTGCGTAAGAATTGAAAAGGCTGAAGCGCTTAAAAAATATGAACCAATTGCTCGGCTCGTCATCGGGGTTATGCATAAGGGGAGTATTTTGTGTGATAGAGATCAAGCATGGCCTAACTATATGATTTTGTAGGGATGAGCTTTCTTTGGCTATGCTATTTTGATAGGACATGATTATTTGCTAGTATGCTTCGAAGTATTACTGTTTTTTATGTTTTATAAGCTTTTATCTTGAATCATTTGGATCTGAACAATCATGCCACAATAAAGAGAACTACATTGAGAATTATGCTAGGTAGCATTCCACATCAAAAATTCTGTTTTTATCATTTACCTACTCGAGGACGAGCAGGAATTAAGCTTGGGGATGCTTGATACGTCTCTAACATATCTATAATTTTTGATTGTTTCATGATATTATATTACCTGTTTTGGATATTTATGGGCTTTACTTTACACTTTTATATCATTTTTGGGACTAACCTACTAACCGGAGGCCCAGCCTGAATTGCTGTTTTTTGTGCCTATTTCAGTATATCGAAGGAAAGGAATATCAAACGGAGTCCAAACAGAATGAAACCTTCGGGAGCGATCTTTTTGGAACAAACGCAATCCAGGAGACTTGGAGTGGACGTCAAGAAGGAGCCGAGGCGGCCACGAGGGTGGCCGGCGCGCCCAGTAAGGGTGGGCGCGCCCCCTGCCTCGTGGGCCCCACATGGCTCCCCTGACCGACTTCCTTCACCTATATATATCTACGTACCCCGAAAACATCCAGGAGCACCACGAGAAATTATTTCCACCGCAGCAACCTTTTGTATCCGCGAGATCCCATCTTCGAGACTTCACCGGCGCTCCGCGGAGGAGGAATCGACCACGGAGGGCCTCTTCATCACCACCAAGGCCTCTCCGATGAGTTGTGAGTAGTTTACCACAGACCTTCGGGTCCATAGTTATTAGCTAGATGGCTTCTTCTCTCTCTTTGATTCTTAATACAAAGTTCTCCTTCCTCTTCTTGGAGATCTATTCGATGTAACTCTTTTTGCGGTGTGTTTGTTGAGATCCGATGAATTATGGGTTTATGATCAAGTTTATCTATGAGAAATATTTGAATCTCCTCTGAATTCTTTTATGTATGATTGGTTATCTTTGCAAGTCTCTTCGAATTATCAGTTTGGTTTGGCCTACTAGATTGATCTTTCTTGCCATGGGAGAAGTGTTTAGCTTTGGGTTCAATCTTGTGTTGTCCTTTCCCAGTGACAGTAGGGGCAACAAGGCACATATTGTATTGTTTCTATCAAGGATAAAAAGATGGGGTTTATATCATATTGCATGAGTTTATCCCTCTACATCATGTCATCTTGCTTAATGCGTTACTCTGTTCTTATGAATTTAATACTCTAGATGCAGGCAGGAGTCGGTCGATGTGTGGAGTAATAGTAGTAGATGCAGGCAGGAGTCGGTCTACTTGTTGCGGACGTGATGCCTATACACATGATCATGCCTAGATAATCTCATAACTATGCATTTTTCTATCAATTGCTCGATAGTAATTTGTTCACCCACCGTAATAATTATGCTATCTTGAGAGAAGCCACTAGTGAAACCTATGGCCCTGGGGTCTATCTTTTATCATATAAGTTTTCCATCTACTTTTATTTGCATCTTTTACTTTCCAATCTATATCATAAAAATACCAAAAATATTTATCTTATCATATTATCTCTATCAGATCTTACTTTCGCAAGTTACCGTGAAGGGATTGACAACCCCTTTCGTCGGACTTTTGAGGAGCCTCCTACTGGATTGATACCTTGATTCTCAAAACTGAGGGAAATACTTACGCTACTTTGCTGCATCACCCTTTCCTCTTCAAGGGAAAAACCAACGCATGCTTAAGTGGTAGCAGCTGGCAGTAAGTTACGCTTATTCGTTAGGTCCTCTTGAATGTCCGAATTGGGTTTAACTGAGATTTACTGCTGAGATGATCAATAAGATGGCTGATACGTCTCCAACGTATCTATAATTTTTGATTTTTTGATTGTTCCATGCTATTATATTACCTGTTTTGGATGTTTATGGGCTTTACTTTACACTTTTATATCATTTTTGGGACTAACCTATTAACCGGAGGCCCAACCTGAATTCCTGTTTTTTTGCCTATTTCAGTGTTTCGAAGAAAAGGAATATCAAACGGAGTCCAAACGGGATGAAACCTTCGGGAGCGATCTTTTTGGAACAAATGCAAACCAGGGGACTTGGAGTGGATGTCAAGCAACGAGCGAGGCGGTCACGGTGCCCGGCGCGCCCTGTAAGGGTGGGCATGCCCCCCTGCCTCGTGGGCCCCTCGTGGCTCCCCTGACCGACTTCCTTCATCTATATATATCTACGTACCCCGAAAACATCCTGGAGCACCACGAGAAATTATTTCCACCGCAACAACCTTCTGTATCCGCGAGATCCCATCTTCGAGCCTTTGCCGGCGCACGTCGGAGGGGGAATCAACCACGGAGGGCCTCTACATCATCTCCAAGGCCTCTCCGATGAGTTGTGAGTAGTTTACCATAGACCTTTGGGTCCATAGTTATTAGCTAGATGGCTTCTTCTCTCTCTTTGATTCTCAATACAAAGTTCTCCTTCCTCTTCTTGGAGATCTATTAGATGTAACTCTTTTTGCAGTGTGTTTGTCAAGATCCGATGAATTGTGGGTTTATGATCAAGTTTATCTATGAGAATTATTTGAATCTCCTCTGAATTCTTTTATGTATGATTGGTTATCTTTGCAAGTCTCTTCGAATTATCAGTTTGGTTTGGCCTACTAGATTGATCTTTCTTGCCATAGGAGAAGTGCTTAGCTTTGGGTTCAATCTTGCGATGTCCTTTCCCAGTGACAACAGGGGCAGCAAGGCACGTATTGTATTGTTGTCACCGAGGATAAAAAGATGGGGTTTATATCATATTGCATGAGTTTATCCCTCTACATCATGTCATCTTGCTTAATGTGTTACTCTGTTCTTATGAACTTAATACTCTAGATGCAGGCAGGAGTCGGTCGATGTGTGGAGTAATAGTAGTAGATGCAGAATCGTTTCGATCTACTTGTTGCGGACGTGATGCCTATATACATGATCATGCCTAGATATTTTCATAACTATGCACTTTTCTATCAATTGCTCGACAATAATTTGTTCACCCACCGTAATACTTATGCTATCTTGAGAGAAGCCACTAGTGAAACCTATGCCCCCCGGGTCTATCTTTTATCATATAAGTTTTCCATCTACTTTTATTTGCATTTTTTACTTTCCAATCTATATCATAAAAATACCAAAAATATTTATCTTATCATATTATTTCTATTAGATCTCACTTTTGCAAGTTTCCGTGAAGGGATTGACAACCCCTTTATCGCATTGGTTGCGAGGTTCTTGTTTGTTTGTGTAGGCGCGTGGGACTTGTGAGGAGCCTCCTACTGGATTGATACCTTGGTTCTCAAAATCGAGGGAAATACTTACGCTACTTTGCTGCATCACCCTTTCCTCTTCAAGGGAAAAACCAACGCATGCTCAAGAGGTAGCAAGAAGGATTTCTGGCGCCGTTGCCGGGAGGTCTTCGCTCAAGTCAAGACATACCAAGTACCCATCACAAACTCATCTCCCTCGCATTACATTATTTGCCATTTGCCTCTCGTTTTCCTCTCCCCCACTTCACCCTTGCCGTTTTATTTGCCCTTCTTCTATTCGTCTTTTCGTTTTCTTTGATGTCTTAGTTGCCTCGTTTGCTTGTTTTGTTGGAATAGTTGTTTATTTATTGCTAAAAAGAGAACCTAAGATCTATGGATCCTCATCCGCTTGCCAATCTTTTTAAGAGATCCAATTATGATGAACCAAATTCTAGTGATTTGAGTGCACTAGATTATCTTTATGAGATTTTGCTTGAAATTCGTGAACCTGAAAATTGTGATGAAGAAATTTATGAAGAGATTCACAATAGCTCCTTGAATAAAAAGCATGATTGCAATGATTTTATTATAAATTCTATTAATGTCAATTGTGTTAATGATATGCAAAACCCTAAGCTTGGGGATGCTAGTTTTGCTATGTCCACTACTTGTTGCAATGATCATGATTGAGGTGATTCTTCTTATAATCTTGAAATTTTATTTAAGCCCCACGATGAATATGAGATTGATAATAATGTTTGCAATAATACTGAATGTGGGTTTGGAAGAGTGTCAACTTTAGGTCCCACATATTTGGATAATGTTCAATCTTATGAAGTTTTTGATAAAAGTGGGTTTGGAGAGGTCATGACTTTAGTTAATGTTAATCCCACGATTTTGGAAGAGTGTCAACTTTGCATGCATGTGGACTGTGTTGAGAATATGTTATGTGATAACTATTTTGTTGAATTTTCTTATGATCCTACATGTAATTTTTATGAGAGAGGAAAATATGGTTGTAGAAATTTTCATGTTACTAAATTACCTCTCCTCATGTTGAGATTGTTATCGTCTTCTTCCTTGCATATGCTAGTTTTTGCTTGCCTTGCAAATTTGTTTGCTTATAATATGCCTATGTATAGGAAGTATGTTAGACTTAGATGTGTTTGTCACATGTTTTATGATGCTCTCTTTATGCTTCAATTCTTGTTTTTTATGTGAGCATCATTGAAATCTCAATGCCTAGCTAAAAAGGCTTTAAGGAAAAGCGCTTGTTGGGAGACAACCCAATATTTTTCCTTGATGTTATTCAATAAATAATAAATCTAGCTTGTGGTCAGATGTTTTTTTATGTTTTAATTAGTGTTTGTGCCAAGTAGAACCTATAGGATAACTTATGGTGATAGTTAATTTGATTCTGCCGAAAAACAGAAACTTTGCGCGCACGAGAAAAAAATCAATAAATCACAGAAATGTGCTTTTGCGTTGATTATTTTTTATGTAGATCAATAGACAAATTAACTAGGACGTACTATTTTGGTAGGATTTTTGGAGTTCCAGAAGTATTCGAAAGTTACAGATTGCTACAGACTGTTCTACTTTTGACAGATTCTGTTTTTCGTATGTTGTTTGCTTATTTTGATGCATCTATGGCTAATATCGGGGGGTATGAACCATATAGAAGTTGGAATACAGTAGGGTTAACACCAATATAAATAAAGAATGAGTTCATTACAGTACCTTATGTGGTGGTTTTTCTTTCTTGCACTAACGGAGCTTATGAGATTTCCTGTTGAGTTTTGTGTTGTGAAGTTTTCAAGTTTTGGGTAAAGATTTAATGGACTATGAAATAAGGAGTGGCAAGAGCCTAAGCTTGGGGATGCCCATGGCACCCCAAGATATTCAAGGATGACCAAGAGCCTAAGCTTGGGATGCCCCGGAAGGCATCCCCTCTTTTGTCTTCGTCTATCAGTAACTATACTTGGAGCTATATTTTTATTCGCCACATGATATGTGTTTTGCTTGGAGCGTCTTGTATGATATGAGTCTTTGATTTTTATATTACCACAATCATCCTTGATGTACACACCTTTTGGGAGAAATCCACACGTTTTGGAATTTATTAGAATACTCTATGTGCTTCACTTATATCTTTTGAGCTAGATAATTTTTGCTCTAGTGCTTCACTTATATCTTTTAGAGCACGACGGTGGTTTAATTTTGTAGAAATTGTTGATCTCTCATGCTTCACTTATATTATTTTGAGAGTCTTTTAGAACAACATGGTATTTGCTATGGTTATAAAATTGGTCCTAGAATGATGAGCATCCAAGTTGGGTATAATAAAAACTATCATAGAAAGTGAATTGGATGATATGATCAATTTGATGCTTGCTAAATGTTTTGAGATATGGATGGTGATATTAGAGCCATGCTAGTAGGGTAATTATGAATTTAAGGAATACTTGTGTTGAAGTTTGTGATTTCCGTAGCATGCACGTATGGTGAACCGCTTTGTGATGAAGTTGGAGCACGGTTTATTTATTGATTGTCTTCCTTATGAGTGGCGGTCGGGGACGAGCGATGATATTTTCCTACTAATCTATCCCCCTAGGAGCTGTTGGGGAACGTAGTAATTTCAAAAAAATTCCTACGCTCACACAAGATCATGGTGATGCATAGCAATGAGAGGGGAGAGTGTGTCCACGTACCCTCGCAAACCGAAAGCGGAAGCGTTAGCACAACGCGGTTGATGTAGTCGTACGTCTTCACGATCCGATCAATCAAGTACCGAATGCACGACACCTCTGAGTTCAACACACGTTCAACTCGATGACGTCCCTTGAACTCCGATCCAACCGAGCTTTGAGGGAGAGTTCCGTCAGCACGACGGCGTGGTGACGATGATGATGTTCTACCGACGCAGGGCTTCGCCTAAGCACCGCTATGATATTATCGAGGTGGATTATGGTGGAGGGGGGCACCGCACATGGCTAAGAGATCCAAGGGATCAATTGTTGTCTCTATGGGGTGCCCCCCTTCGTATATAAAGGAGGGGAGGAGAGGTCCGACCAGGAGGAGGAGGCACGCCCAAGCGGTGGGAGACCGGGAGTAGGACTCCTCCTTTTCCTACTTGTAGAGGGAGAGGGAAGGAAGAGGACGGATGGAGGAAGGAAAGGGGGGGGGCGGCCCCTCCCAATTCGGATTGGGCTTGGGGGGGGGGGGCGCACCCCCTCCCTTGCTCCTTTCCCCTCCTTTCCACTAAAGCCCATTAAGGCCCATATACCTCTCGGGGGGTTCCGATAACCTCTCGGTGCTTCGGTATTATCCTGATCTCACCCGGAACCATTCCAGTGTCCAAATATAGTCGTCCAATATATCGATCTTTACGTCTTGACCATTTCGAGACTCCTCGTCATGTCCGTGATCACATCCAGGACTCCGAACTACCTTCGGTACACAAAACACATAAAATCATAATATAACAGTCATCGAACTTTAAGCGTGCGGACCCTACGGGTTCGAGAACTATGTAGACATGACCGAGACACGTCTCCGGTCAATAACCAATAGTGGAACCTGGATGCTCATATTGGCTCCCACATATTCTACGAAGATCTTTATTATTCAAACTGCATAACAACATACGTTGTTCCCTTTGTCATCGGTATGTTACTTGCCCGAGATTCAATCGTCGGTATCTCAATACCTAGTTCAATCTCGTTACTGGCAAGTCTCTTTACTCGTTCCATAATACATCATCTCGCAACTAACGCATTAGTTGCAATGCTTGCAAGGCTTATATTTATGTGCATTACTGAGTGGGCCCAGAGATACCTCTCTGACAATCGGAGTGACAAATCCTAATCTCGAAATACGCCAACCCAACAAGTACCTTTGGAGACACCTGTAGAGCACCTTTATAATCACCCAGTTACGTTGTGACGTTTGGTAGCACACAAAGTGTTCCTCCGGTAAACGGGAGTTGCATAATCTCATAGTCATAGGAACATGTATAAGTCATGAAGAAAGCAATAGCAACATACTAAATGATCAAGTGCTAAGCTAACGGAATGGGTCAAGTCAATCACATCATTCTCCTAATGATGTGATCCCGTTAATCAAATGACAATTCATGTCTATGGCTAGGAAACTTAACCATCTTTGATTCAACGAGCTAGTCAAGTAGAGGCATACTAGTGACACTCTGTTTGTCTATGTATTCACACATGTACTAAGTTTCCGGTTAATACAATTCTAGCATGAATAATAAACATTTATCATGAAATAAGGAAATAAATAATAACTTTATTATTGCCTCTAGGGCATATTTCCTTCAGTCTCCCACTTGCACCAGAGTCAATAATCTAGTTCACATCACCATGTGATTTAACACAAATATTCACATCTGTATGTGATTAACACCCATAGCTCATATCGTCATGTGACCAACACCCAAAGGGTTTACTAGAGTCAATAATCTAGTTCACATTGTTATGTGATTAACACCCAAAGAGTACTAAGTTGTGATCATGTTTTGCTCATGAGAGAAGTTTAGTCAACGGGTCTGTCACATTCAGAGCCGTATGTATTTTGCAAAATATTCTATGTCTTCAATGCTCTACACGGTGCTACTCTAGCTAATTGTCCCACTTTCAATATATATCCAGATTGAGACTTAGAGTTATCTGGATCGGTGTAAAAGCTTGCATCAACGTAACTCTTTATGACGAGCTCTTTTATCACTTCCATAATTGAGAAGTATTTCCTTAGTCTTCACTAAGGATAATTTTGACCGCTGTCCAATGATCTACTCCTAGATCACTATTGTACTCTCTTGCCATACTCCTGGTGAGGTACACAATAGGTCTGCTACACAACATAGCATACTTTATAGAACCTATGACTGAGGCATAGGGAATGACTTTTCATTATCTTTCTATTTTTCTGCCATGGTCGGGATTTGAGTCTTACTCAACTTCACACCTCGCAACACAGGCAAGAACTCCTTTTTGACTGTTCCATTTTGAACTACTTCAAAATCTTATCAAGGTATGTACTCATTGAAAAATCTTATCAAGCGTCTTGATCTATCTCTATAGATCTTGATGCTCAATGTGTAAGTAGCTTCACCGAGGTCTTTCATTGAAAAACTCTTATTCAAGTATCCCCTTTTGCTATCTAGAAATTCTATATCATTTCCAATCAACAATATGTCATCCACATATAATATTAGAAATGTTATAGAGATCCCACTCACTTTCTTGTAAATATAGGCTTCTCCAAAAGTCTGTATAAACCCCTATGTTTTGATCAACTCATCAAAGCGTATATTCCAACTCCGAGATGCTTGCACCAGTCCGTTGATGGATCGCTAGAGCTTGCACATTTTGTTAGCACCTTTAGGATTGACAAAACCTTCTGGTTGTATCATATACAACACTTCTTTAAGAAATATCCATTTAAGGAATGCAGTTTTGACATCCATTTTCCAGATTTCATAAAATGTGGCAATTGCTAACATGATTCGGACAGACTTAAGCATCGTTACGAGTGAGAAAATCTCATCGTATTCAACATCTTGAACTTGTCGAAAACCTTTCACAACAAGTCGAGCTTTGTAGATAGTAACACTACTATCAGTGTCCATCTTCCTCTTGAAGATCCATTTATTTAACTTGGCTTGCTGATCATCGAGCAAGTCAACCAAAGTCCATACTTTGTTCCCATACATGGATCCTATCTCAGATTTTATGGCCTCAAGCCATTTCGCGAAATCTGGGCTCATCATTGCTTCCTCATAGTTCATAGGTTCATCATGGTCTAGTAACATGACTTCCACAATAGGAATACCGCACCACTCTGGTGCGGACCATACTCTGGAAGACCTACGAGGTTATGTAGTAACTTGATCTGAAGTTTCATGATCATCATCATTAGCTTCCTCACTAATTGGTGTAGGAATCACTGGAACTGATTTCTGTGATGAACTACTTTCCAGTTCAGGAGAAGGTACAATTAACTCATCAAGTTCTACTTTCCTCTCACTCACTTCTTTCGAGAGAAACTCATTCTCTAGAAAGGATCCATTCTTAGCAACGATCTTGCCTTCGGATCTGCGATAGAAGGTGTACCCAACAGTTTCCTTTGGGTATCCTATGAAGATGCATTTCTCTGATTTTGGGTTCAAGCTTATCAGATTAAAGCCTTTTCACATAAGCATCGCAGCCCCAAACTTTTAAGAAACGACAACTTTGGTTTCTTGCCAAACCACAGTTCATAAGGTGTCATCTCAACGGATTTTTGATTGTGCCCTATTTAAAGCGAATGTAGCTGTCTCTAATGCATAACCCCAAAACGATAGTGGTAATCTGGTAAGAGACATCATAGATCACACCATATCCAATAAAGTGCGGTTACGACGTTCGGACACACCATTACGCTGTGTTGTTCCATGTGGCGTGAGCTGTGAAACTATTCCACATTGTTTTAAATGAAGGACAAACTCGTAACTCAAATATTCTCCTCCACGATCAGATCGTAGAAACTTTATTTTCTTGTTACGATGATTCTCCACTTCACTCTGAATTTCTTTGAACTTTTCAAATGTTTCAGACTTGTGCTTCATTAAGTAGATATACTCATATCTGCTCAAATCATCTTGTGAAGGTCAGAAAATAATGATACCCGCCACGAGCATCAACACTCATTGGACTGCATACATCGGTATGTATAATTTCCAATAAGTCACTAGCTCATTCCATTGTTTTGGACAACAGAGTTTCAGTCATCTTGCCCATAAGGCACGGTTCGCAAGCATCAAATGATTCATAATCAAGTGATTCCAAAAGTCCATCTATATGGAGTTTCTTCATGTGCTTTACACGGATATGACCCAAACGGCAGTGCCACAAATATGCTGCACTATCATTATCAACTTTGCATCTTTTGGCATCAATATTATGAATATGTGTATTACTACGATCAAGATTCAATAAACCATCAACATTGGGTGTATGACCATAGAAGGTTTTATTCATATAAACAGAATAACAATTTATTCTCCATCTTAGATGAATAATCGTATCGCAATAAACATGATCTAATCATATTTATGCTCAACGCAAACACCAAATAACATTTATTTAGGTTCTACACTAATCTCGAAAGTATAGGGAGTGTACGATGATGATCATATCAATCTTGGAACCACTTCCAACACACATCGTCACTTCATCCTCAACTAGTCTCTGTTTATTCTGTAACTCCTGTTTTGAGTTACTAATCTTAGCAACCGAACAAGTATCAAATACTCAGGGATTACTATAAACACTAGTAAGGTACACATCAATAACTTGTATATCAAATATACATTTGTTCACTTTGCCATCCTTCTTATCCACCAAATATTCAGGGCATTTCCGCTTCCAGTGACCATTTCATTTGTAGTAGAAGCACTTAGTTTCAGGCTTTGGTCTAGCTTTGGGCTTCTTCACGAGAGTGACAACTAGCTTGCCATTCTGCTTGAAGTTCCCTTTCTTTCCCTTTGCCCTTTTCTTGAAACTAGAGGTCTTATCAATCATCAACACTTGATGCTCTTTTCTTGATTTCTACCTTCATCGATTTCAGCATCACGAAGAGCTCGGGAATCATTTTCTTCATCCCTTGCATACTATAGTTCATCACGAAGTTCCAGTAACTTGGTGATGGTGACTAGAGAACTCTGTCAATCACTATCTTATCCGAAAGATTAACTCCCATTTGATTCAAGCGATTGTAGTACTCAGAGAATCTAAGCACTTGCTCACTAGTTGAGCAATTCTCCTCCATGTTTTAGGTGAAGTATTTGTCATAGGTCTCATACCTCTTGACACGGGCATTAGTCTGAAATACCAATTTCAACTCTTGGAACATCTCATATGCTCAATGACGTTTCAAAAACATTTTGAAGTCCTGGTTCTAAGCCGTAAAGTGTGGTGCACTAAACTATCAAGTAGTCATCATATTGAGCTAGCCAAACGTTCATAACGTCTGCATCTTCTCCTGCAATAGGTTTGTCACCTAGCGGTGCATCAAGGACATAATTCTTCTGTGCAGCAATGAGGATAAACCTCAGCTCATAGACACAGTCCGCATCATTGCTACTATCATCTTTCAACTTAGTTTTCTCTAGGAACATATAAAAAACATAGGGAAGCAACAACGCGAGCTATTGATCTACAACATTATTTGCAAAATACTACCAGGACTAAGTTCATGATAAATTTTAGTTCAATTAATCATATTACTTAAGAACTCCCACTTAGGATAGACATCCCTCTAATCATCTAAGTGATCACGTGATCCAAATCAACTAAACCATAACCGATCATCACGTGAAATGGAGTAGTTTTCAATGGTGAATATCACTATGTTGATCATATCTACTATATGATTCATGCTCGACCTTTCGGTCTTAGTGTTTCGAGGCCATATCTGCATATCCTAGGCTCGTCAAGTTTAACCTGAGTATTCTGCGTGTGCAAAACTGGCTTGCAGCCGTTGTAGATGGACGTAGAGCTTATCACACCCGATCATCACGTGGTGTCTGGGCACGACGAACTTTGGCAACGATGCATACTCAGGGAGAACACTTTTATCTTGAAATTTAGTGAGAGGTCATCTTATAATGCTATCGTCAATCAAAGCAAGATAAGATGCATAAAGGATAAACATCACATGCAATCAATATAAGTGATATGATATGGTCATCATCATCGTGTGCTTGTGATCTCCATCTCCGAAGCACCGTCATGATCACCATCGTCACCGGCGTGACACCTTGATCTCCATCATAGCATCGTTGTTGTCTCACCAACTATTGCTTCTACGACTATCGCTACCGCTTAGTGATAAAGTAAAGAAATTACAGGGCGTTTGCATTGCATACAATAAAGCGACAACCATATGGCTCCTGCCAGTTGCCGATAACTTGGTTACAAAACATGATCATCTCATACAATAAAATATAGCATCACGTCTTGACCATATCACATCACATCATGCCCTGCAAAAACAAGTTAGACGTCCTCTACTTTGTTGTTGCAAGTTTTACGTGGCTGCTACGGGCTGAGCAAGAACCATTCTTACCTACACATCAAAACCACAACGATAGTTTGTCAAGTTAGTGCTGTTTTAACCTTCTCAAGGACCGGGCATAGCCACACTCAGTTCAACTAAAGTTGGAGAAACTGACACCCGCTAGCCACCTATGTGCAAGGCACGTCGGTAGAACCAGTCTCGCGTAAGCGTACGCGTAATGTCGTTCCAGGCCGCTTCATCCAACAATACTGCCGAACCAAAGTATGACACGCTGGCAAGCAGTATGACTTGTATCACCCACAACTCACTTGTGTTCTACTCGTGCATATAACATCTACGCATAAAACCAGGCTCGGATGCCACTGTTGGGGAACGTAGTAATTTCAAAAAAAATTCCTACGCACACATAGGATCATGGTGATGCATAGCAACGAGAGGGGAGAGTGTGTCCACGTACCCTCGTAGACCGAAAGCGGAAGCATTAGCACAACGCGGTTGATGTAGTCGTACGTCTTCACGATCCGACTGATCAAGTACCGAACACAAGGCACCTCCGAGTTCAGCACACGTTCAACTCGATGATGTCCCTCGAACTCCGATCCAGCCGAGCTTTGAGGGAGAGTTCCGTCAGCACGACGGCGTGGTGATGATGATGATGTTCTACCGACGCAGGGCTTTGCCTAAGCACCGTTACAATATTATCGAGGTGGATTATGGTGGTGGGGGCACCGCACACGGCTAAGAGATCCAAGAGATCAATTGTTGTCTCTATGGGGTGCCCCCCTCCTCCGTATATAAAGGAGGGGAGGAGAGGGCCGGCCAGGAGGTGGAGGCGCGCCCAAGGGGGGGAGACCTACTCCCACCGGGAGTAGAACTCCTCCTTTTCCTACTTGGAGAGGGAGAGGGAAGGAAGAGGAAGGAGGGAGGAAGGAAAGGGGGGCTGCTACGTCTTGAGCTTGTGTTGGTTTTCCTTGAAGAGGAAAGGGTGACGCAGCAATAGTAGCGTAAGTATTTCCCTCGGTTTTTGAGAACCAAGGTATCAATCCAGTAGGAGGCTCCTCAAATGTCCCACGACCTACACAAATAAACAAAGAACTCGCAACCAATGCAATAAAGGGGTTGTCAATCCCTTCACGGCCACTTGCAAAAGTGAGATCTGATAGAGATAATATGATAAGATAAATATATTTTTGGTATTTTATAATATAGATGCAGAAAGTAAAGATGCAAATAAAAGTAGATTGAAAGCTTACATGATAAAAGATAGACCCGGGGGCCATAGGTTTCACTAGTAGCTTCTCTCAAGATAGCATAAGTATTACGGTGGGTGAACAAATTACTGTCGAGCAATTGATAGAAAAGAGAATAATTATGAGATTATCTAGGCATGATCATGTATATAGGCATCACGACCGTGACAAGTAGACCGACTCCTGCCTGCATCTACTACTATTACTCCACACATCGACCGCTATCCACCATGCATCTAGAGTATTAAGTTCATAAGAACAGAGTAACGCATTAAGAAAGATGACATGATGTAGAGGGATAAACTCAAGCAATATGATATAAACCCCATCTTTTTATCCTCGATGGCAACAATACAATATGTGCCTTGCAACCCTTTCTGTCACTGGGTAAGGACACCGCAAGATTGAACCCAAAGCTAAGCACTTCTCCCATGGCAAGAAAGATCAATCGAGTAGGCCAAACCAAACTGATAATTCGAAGAGACTTGCAAAGATAACTCAATCATACATAAAAGAATTCAGAGAAGATTCAATTATTTCTCATAGATAAACTTGATCACAAACCCACAATTCATCGGATCTCGACAAACACACCGCAAAAAGAGTTTACATCAAATAGATCTCCACAAGAGAGGGGGAGAACATTGTATTGAGATCCAAAAAGAGAGAAGAAGCCAGCTAGCTAATAACTATGGACCCAAAGGTCTATGGTAAACTACTCACAACTCATCGAAAGGGCTATGGTGTTGATGTAGAAGCCCTCCATGGTGGATTCCCCCTCCGGCAGAACGCCGGCGACGGCTCCAAGATGGGATCTCGCGGGTACAGAAGGTTACGGTGGCGGAAATATTTCTTCGGTGGCTCCTTGTATGTTTTCGGGGTACGGAGGTATATATAGGAGGAAGAAGTACGTCGGTGGCCGCTCGAGGGGCCCAAGAGACAGTGGGGCGCGCCCAGAAGGAGTGGGCGCGCCCTCCTATCTCCTGGCCGCCTTGATTGCTTCTTGACTTGCACTCCAAGTCCTCTGGATCATGTTCGTTCCAAAAATCACGCTCCCAAAGGTTTCGTTCTGTTTGGACTCCGTTTGATCCTTTTCTTCGAAATACTGAAATAGGCAAAAAAAAGCAATACGGGCTGGGCCTCCGGTTAGTAGGTTAGTCCCAAAAATGATATAAATATGTAAAATAAAGCCCATAAACATCCAAAAGGGGTAATATAATAGCATGGAACAATCAAAAATTATAGATACGTTGGAGACATATCACCTCCCCCCTCCCAATTCGGATTGGGCTTGGGCGGGGGGGGGCCCTCCCTTGCTCCTTTCCCCTAAAGCCCATTAAGGCCCATATACCTCCCGGGGGGGGGGGGTTCCGATAACCTCCCGGTGCTCCGGTATTATCCTGATCTCACCCGGAACCATTCCGGTGTCCAAATATAGTCGTCCAATATATTGATCTTTACATCTCGACCATTTCGAGACTCCTCGTCATGTCCGTGATCACATCCAGGGCTCCGAACTACCTTCGGTACATCAAAACACATAAACTCATAATATAACCGTCATCAAACTTTAAGCGTGCGGACCCAACGGGTTCGAGAACTATGTAGACATGACCGAGACACGTCTCCGATCAATAACCAATAGCGGAACTTGGATGCTCATATTGGCTCCCACATATTCTATGAAGATCTTTATCGGTCAAACCGCATAACAACATACGTTGTTCCCTTTGTCATCGGTATGTTACTTGCCCGAGATTCGATCGTCGGTATCTCAATACCTAGTTCAATCTCATTACTGGCAAGTCTCTTTACTCGTTCCGTAATACATCATCTCGCAACTAACTCATTAGTTGCAATGCTTGCAAGGCTTATATTTATGTGCATTACCGAGTGGGCCCAGAGATACCTCTCTGACAATCGGAGTGACAAATCCTAATCTCGAAATACGCCAACCTAACAAGTACCTTTGGAGACACCTGTAGAGCACCTTTATAATCACCCAGTTACGTTGTGACGTTTGGTAGCACACAAAGTGTTCCTCCGGCAAACGGGAGTTGCATAATCTCATAGTCATAGGAACATGTATAAGTCATGAAGAAAGCAATAGCAACATACTAAACGATCAAGTGCTAAGCTAACGGAATGGGTCAAGTCAATCACATCATTCTCCTAATGATGTGATCCCGTTAATCAAATGACAATTCATGTCTATGGCTAGTCAAGTAGAGGCATACTAGTGACACTCTGTTTGTCTATGTATTCACACATGTACTAACTTTCCGGTTAATACAATTCTAGCATGAATAATAAACATTTATCATGAAATAAGGAAATAAATAATAACTTTATTATTGCCTCTAGGGCATATTTCCTTCAGTCTCCCACTTGCACTAGAGTCAATAATCTAGTTCACATCACCATGTGATTTAACACAAATATTCACATCTGTATGTGATTAACACCCATAGCTCATATCGTCATGTGACTAACACCCAAAGGGTTTACTAGAGTCAATAATCTAGTTCACATTGTTATGTGATTAACACCCAAAGAGTACTAAGTTGTGATCATGTTTTTCTCATGAGAGAAGTTTAGTCAACGGTAAACGGGAGTTGCATAATCTCATAGTCATAGGAACATGTATAAGTCATGAAGAAAGAAATAGCAACATACTAAATGATCAAGTGCTAAGCTAACGAGAGTGGGTCAAGTCAATCACATCATTCTCCTAATGATGTGATCCCATTAATCAAATGACAACTCATGTATATAGCTAGGAAACTTAACCATCTTTGATATGATTCAACGAGCTAGTCAAGTAGAGGCATACTAGTGACACTCTATTTGTCTATGTATTCACACATGTACTAAGTTTCCGGTTAATACAATTCTAGCATGAATAATAAACATTTATCATGAAATAAGGAAATAAATAATAACTTTATTATTGCCTCTAGGGCATATTTCCTTCAGGAGCATGTGCGTAATGCTTGGTTTTTGATGACTTGTAGATTTTTGTAATAAGTATATGAATTATTTATGACTAATGTTGAGTCCATGGATTATACGCACTCTTTCCCTTCCACCATTGCTAGACTTTCTTGTGCCACGCAACTTTCGCCTGTACCATACACCTACCATATACCTTCCTCAAAACAGCCACCATACCTACCTATTATGGCATTTCCATAGCCATTCTGAGATATATTGCCATGCAACTTTTCACTGTTCCGTTTATTATGACACGCATCATCATTGCCATATTGCTCTTGCATAATCATGTAGTTGACATCGTATTTGTGGCAAGGCCACCCTCATGATTTTCATACATGTCGCTCTTGGTTCATTGCATATCCCGGTACACCGCCGGAGGCATTCATATAGAGTCATATCTTGTTCTAAGTATCGAGTTGTAATCTTGAGTTGTAAGTAAATAAAAGTGTGATGATCTTCATTATTAGAGCATTGTCCCAAGTGAGGAAAGAACGATGGAGACTATGATTCCCCCATAAGTCGGCATGAGACTTCAGACTTTACAAAAAAAGAGAAAGGCCATATTAAAAAAAGGCCAAATAAAAAAATGAGAGAAAAAGAGAGAAGGGAAAATGCTACTATCCTTTGACCACACTTGTGCTTTAAAGTAGCACCATGATCTTCATAATAGAGAGTCTACTATGTTGTCACTTTCATATACTAGTGGGAATTTTTCATTATAGAACTTGGCTTGTATATTCCAACGATGGGCTTCCTCAAAACGCCCTAGGTCTTTGTGAGCAAGCAAGTTGGATGCACACCTACTTAGTTCTTTTTGTTGAGCTTTCATACATTTATAGCTCTAGTGGATCTGTTGCATGGCAATCCCTACTCACTCACATTGATATCTATTAATGGGCATCTCCATAGCCCGTTGATACGCCTAGTGGATGTGAGACTATCTTCCTCTTTTTTGTCTTCCCCACAACCACCATTCTATTCCACATATAGTGCTATGTCCATGGCAAACGCTCATGTATTGCGTGAAAGTTGAAAAAGTTTGAGAATACTAAAGTATGAAACAATTTCTTGGATTATCATCGGGGTTGTGCAAGATTAAATACTTTGTGTGATGAAGATAGAGCATAGACAGACCATATGATATTGTAGGGATAGCTTTCTTTAGCCATGATATTTTGAGAAGACATGATTACTTTGTTAGTATGCTTGAAGTATTATTGTTTATCATGTCAATATGAACTTTTATTTTGAATCATTTGGACCTGAACATTCATGACACAATAAAGAAAATTACATTGAGAATTATGCTAGGTAGCATTCCACATCAAAAATTCTGTTTTTATCATTTACCTACTCGAGGACGAGCAGGAATTAAGCTTGGGGATGCTTGATACGTCTCCAGCGTATCTATAATTTTTTATTGTTCCATGCTATTATATTACCTGTTTTGGATGTTTATGGGCTTTAATTTACACTTTTGTATCATTTTTGGGACTAACCTATTAACCGAAGGCCCAGACCGAATTGCTATTTTTTTTGCCTATTCAGTGTTTCGAAGAAAAGGAATATCAAACGGAGTCCAAACGGGATGAAACCTTCGGGAGCGATCTTTTTGGAACAAATGCAAACCAGGGGACTTGGAGTGGACGTCAAGCAATGAGCGAGGCAGTCACGAGGGTGCCCGGCGCGCCCTGTAAGGGTGGGCGCGCCCCTCACCCTCGTGGGCCCCTCGAGCATCCACCGACCTACTTCTTCCTCCTATATATATCTACGTACCCCGAAACCATCTAGAAGCACCACGAAAACCTAATTCCACCGCCGCAACCTTCTGTATCCGCGAGATCCCATCTTGGAGCCTTCGTCGACGCTCCGCCGGAGGGGGAATCGACCACGGAGGGCCTCTACATCATCTCCAAGGCCTCTCCGATGAGTTGTGAGTAGTTTACCATAGACCTTCGGGTCCATAGTTATTAGCTAGATGGCTTCTTCTCTCTCTTTGATTCTCAATACAAAGTTCTTCTTCCTCTTCTTGGAGATCTATTCGATGTAACTCTTTTTGCGGTGTGTTTGTCAAGATCCGATGAATTGTGGGTTTATGATCAAGTTTATCTATGAGAAATATTTGAATCTCCTCTGAATTCTTTTATGTATGATTGGTTATCTTTGCAAGTCTCTTCGAATTATCAGTTTGGTTTGGCCTACTAGATTGATCTTTGTTGCCATGGGAGAAGTGCTTAGCTTTGGGTTCAATCTTGCGTTGTCCTTTCCCAGTGGCAGCAGGGGCAGCAAGGCATGTATTGTATTGTTGCCATCGAGGATAAAAAGATGGGGTTTATATCATATTGCATGAGTTTATCCCTCTACATCATATCATCTTGCTTAATGCGTTACTCTGTTCTTATGAACTTAATACTCTAGATGCAGGCAGGAGTCAGTCGATGTGTGGAGTAATAGTAGTAGATGCAGAATCGTTTCGATCTACTTGTTGCGGACGTGATGCCTATATACATGATCATGCGTAGATATTCTCATAACTATGCACTTTTCTATCAATTGCTCGACAATAATTTGTTCACCCACCGTAATACTTATGCTATCTTGAGAGAAGCCACTAGTGAAACCTATGGCCCCCGGGTCTATCTTTTATCATATAAGTTTTCCATCTACTTTTATTTGCATCTTTTACTTTCCAATCTATATCATAAAAATACCAAAAATATTTATCTTATCATATTATCTCTATCAGATCTCACTTTTGCAAGTTTCCGTGAAGGGATTGCCAACCCCTTTATCGCGTTCGTTGTGAGGTTCTTGTTTGTTTGTGTAGGCGCGTGGGACTTGTGAGGAGCCTCCTACTGGATTGATACCTTGGTTATCAAAACTGAGGGAAATACTTACGCTACTTTGCTGCATCACCCTTTCCTCTTTAAGGGAAAAACCAACGCATGCTCAAGAGGTAGCAATGGCAAGGCGGAATAACAGCAAACCAGTGTCCACTTGTTTTAGGAGTAGTAACTACTCCCTCCGTTACAAAGTTGAGTCATCTATTTTGGAACGAAGGGAGTAGTATCGAGTCAATTGGGCAGCTTTGGTTGTGAGAACTGAATTACGGATGTTGCAGATTTTGGCAAACTGAGATCTAAGAGTGCTGGTGTTTTGTACTCTTCTGAACTAAACTCTACCATGTTTGGCCATTTGCAGTTCAATGTTTTAGGAGTTTGTATTACGGAATTATCTGCAAGTAGTTGTATTATTGTTACTGATTGCTTTATGTGATTTAGTTTGTACTCTCTCCATAAAGAAATACAAGAGCATTTAGATCACTATCTAAACACTCTTATATTTCTTTACAGAGGGAGTACTAACTAATCTCTGCTACATGATTGTGCTTTCGTACCAATCCAAGTTTCCAGAATCCTGATATTCTACATTAGGTGCAGAACTCTGTAGAACCCCTTTCGGCAGGTGGAAGAATGACAACATATATAAAACCATGTTTCTTAGGACAGAATTGATTAAGATCAATCGCCCCCCGAAAGACAAGAGTTTGGCCTTCCAACTGGCTAAACGTTTGTCAAGTCTCTCTTGCACATGCTTCCACTCAGCAATAGTTAAACGCCGATAGTGTATGGGAATACCCAGGTACCGAATCGGAAACTGCCCGAGCTAGCATCCAAAAATCTCAGCATACTCAGGTGCTGATTCTGCAGCATCGTTGTTGGGGATATTACCACTAGGCGTAAACCGGCCTACTTGGGCCGGGTTAAATTCATTAGTGGTATAAGCAGATGAAGGCCCAAGGCCTATAGTCGGTTTAGAATCTGTAGCCAGAAACTGACCTGATGTATAACTTGTATTGTAAGTTAGGAATAGAGAGATACCAACCGGGATACGAGTATGAACCGGTTGGGACTCTATGGACCGACGGGCGTCACCTGTGTATATAAGGGGACGACCCGGCGGCGGTTCAGGACAGATAACCACAACTCGAGCCTAGGCGAAGCTTGTTTTGCTCCCTAGCCATCGAGATCACATCAATTCCATCACAACTAGACATAGGCTTTTACCTTCATCGAAGGGGCCGAACTAGTATAAACCCTCGTGTCTTTGTGTCCGCTTTAAACCCCTTCAAGTAAACCCGCAGCGATGGCTCCACGACTAAGTCCTTTCACTAGGACGTCTGTCGTGACAAATCCATGATAGTTGGCGCCCACCGTGGGGCCATCGCACGATGGTTTGACGATCTTGGAGGGCAAGCTCAAAGGACTCGAAGGCTATGCTGTGGGCCAGATGACCAAGAGTCGTCGTGGCAAGATCTACATCGACGACGCAGGATGGGGTCCCGAGGCCGATTCGATTGAGTACGGGTACCGGGTCCCCTTTGGTGGCATACACGTTTTCATCGGCAAGATCGGTGAGCCGGGGCCTGAGCCGGACATCTGCATCGACCTCGTCGAGACGGCTCAGCGTGCGAGATCTACCCAGGCTAAACCGGCCGTGAAGCGTGCCTTCGTTGGAGTCATCCATGGAGGAGGGCGTGAGGACGAGTCAGAACACGGTAGCAAGGCCGTCGTCTATTCCGGCGACGAGTCCTCGACCGGAGAGACCGAATCACTATACCAGTTACAAGACGACCAGGTTAGGGGCTGTTCCGATGGCGACAGTATTCCGGACCCCCCAGGCCAGGTCAACCGGGTTGGAATATTCATGGCCGGCACACAGGCGGCGAATCACTCTTCGACCGCCGCGGCAATGCTCTCCAGATCAGCAGGAGCAGGAGGCCTTGTGCGCCCGCTGGTTCAAGTTCTATCTGATCTATTTGATACACTAGCCGCGCTCATGGCAGAGGACAATCCGGCGGATCAGGAGGCCCATAATACAGAAATTGCAAAGGTGAGAGAGCAGATCGTGCAAGCCAAAGCGGGTCTGGCCGCAGAAAAAGACAGGATGGCCGCAGAGCGGGCCGCTTTGGACGCCCAGGCTTATAAGCTCATGCTTGACCAGAACGCGTCACAGGAGGTCTTAAAGCGGAAGCACAGGTCACGCCTGCCGTTAGGGTTTGATCCCCGGAATCTCTTTCACACTCCAGGAGCTGGACCCAGTAATCCGCCGCGACACCTGGAGACAAACCGGATTGAGGCACCAGGACCAGGGGGGGCGGTCCAACCACGCCTGATGGAACCTCCTCCGCAGAACATTGTGATTTTTCCGCCGGTCCAAACGCCCCCAGGTCATTATTCTAATCCTATGGACAACCTTGTTGCGGCCGCCGCACGATTAGAGGCCATCCCAGTCGAAGGGGACTCTCCGCAAGCGATAGAGACGCGCCGGGTTAAAGAGCTTCTCCGGACCGTGCTGATTCAGCAGGAAGCATACTCGTACAGCCGTGATCGGATTCACTCTACGCCCCGTCCAAGCCGGAGCTATAGCAGGCGCATGGATGAACCGACCATATCGAGCAATGCGCGAGGCCGTGAAGCAGCCCATGGCAATAGCCCAGCAGGCGGTGTTCGCGATGCTCAGGATGTGGTGGACCGGGCCCGGGCACGGAGGGAAGCCGAGTTAGCAGCACAGGATGATGCGGATCAACTTACACCGGTTCTCCCTACCACCTTCGCCGGACCAGGAGTCGCATCTGCTTTGGGAGTGCCTTGTTTAATCCCCGCTTTACGCAATGTGCGCCTGCCCAAAGATTTCAAGGGTCCACGCAAGGTGCCGAATTACACTGCTGATTTATCCCCTGAAGCGTGGATAGAGAGTTATGAGATGGCCATGGAGATGTTAGACGTGGATGAGACCGCATGTGCAAAATACTTCACCATGATGCTTGAAGGCATGGCGCGTACCTGGTTGAAGAGCCTACCGCCCAATTCTGTCGGCTCATGGGCCCAGTTGCGGGCCCGGTTTATCCAGAATTTCAAGGATACGTGTAAGCAGCCCAAATCCATAGTAGACCTGGCGGCTTGTGTCCAGGGGAAGGAGAATCAACGACCCATTGGGTGCGCCGTGTTTCGGAAATTTTGCACTCGTCCGACAGGATTAATGCTGACTCTGCGATCTTAACCCTGGAAGGCAACTGCCGGTTTGAGCCTTTAAAATTGAAATTGGGACGCATGAAGCGGTTCTGTAATGACATGGGAACCCTCATGGCCGCTCTAGTGAAGTATGCTGATTCGGACAGTACCAAGGATCCCGAGACTGATGATGATGAAGCAGGGAAGGGAAGGAAGAATAGCAACTCCAAACAACAGCAGTATAAACCGGCGGGTCATGGAAACGGAGGCAAGCGCAAGGCGGATGGCAGCATGGACTTTGTGGCCAACACTAATGCACAGGACAGGGGGCAGCGGCGTAGAGGTAAAGCGGCAAATCGTAATGGGGCTCCCAATCCTAACGCAAGCCGCTTGAGTTATTTGATGAATCAGCCTTGCCCGAAGCACGGGACGAAGGAGGCACCGGCTAACCATCTTTGGAAGGATTGTTACATCATGCAGGAGTTTAAAAACTCTAATGCCTTCCGGTATGATCACGGGTCAGGTGGCGGTTCAGGATCCAGTTTTCGTGGGCCGGATCACGATGGAGCTTCCGGTTCAGGTCGCAATCAGGGCGGTCACAATCACCAGAATTATCAGAACGGCCAGCAGCAGCAGCAGCAGTCGGGTTATCAGAGCCAGCCAAAACAGTTGAACAATGGGCAATATCATGTTTTCACAACTAGCTTGGATAAACGCGACCGAAAACTCCACAAGCGAGCGGTGAATTCTGCTGAACCGGCCTTACCACGTAACTTGCGCTGGTCGGAACAGCCTATCGTGTGGAGCAGAGAGGATCACCCGCCCCGGGTTGATAATCCGGGCCAGCTAGCATTAGTGGTGGACCCTCAGGTGGGGGGTTATAAATTCACCAAGGTACTCATGGATGGAGGAAGCAGTATTAACATACTATACTATGAGACATTCCGTCGCATGGGTTTAACAGACAAAGATCTCAGACCATCTAATACGGTGTTCCATGGTGTGGTGCCTGGCAAATCTGCATATCCTGTTGGTAAGATAGCCCTGGACGTGGCTTTTGGGGACGAGCACGACTCCCGGTCGGAAAAACTAACATTGGAGGTGGTGAAGATCCGGAGCCCATATCATGCCTTGTTTGGTCGGCCGGCTTACGCCAAGTTCATGGCGCGGCCTTGTTATATCTACTTGCAGCTCAAAATGCCGGGTTACAAGGGGACAATAACGGTTCATGGGAGCCATAGGGTCGCTTTGGAATGTGAGGAAGGTGATGCGGCTTATGCAGAGTCGGTCTGTGCCACGGAGGAGTTGAAGTATTATAAGGACAATGTTGATCCAGCGGATATGACTCCTTTGAAGAAGCCAACTACAGAGCATGATTCGGATCTAAAGTTCAAATCGGCAGCTGAGACCAAGCTTGTTGACTTCGTGCCCGGCGATTCATCCAAGCAGTTCACTGTCAGTGCCATTTTGGATCCCAAATAGGAAAGCGCGCTCATCGAGTTCATCCGTGAGAATCGGGACATCTTCGCATGGAAGCCATCCGACATGCCAGGTGTACCGAGGGAACTCGCTGAGCACACTCTTAATGTGGATCCTAGGTATAAACCGGTGAAGCAATTCCTACGCCGGTTTAACGAAGAAAGGCGAAAGGCCATTGGAGAGGAAGTGGCCAGGCTTTTGGCAGCTGGCTTTATCATTGAGGTGTTCCATCCAGAGTGGCTTGCTAATCCGGTGCTGGTTCTTAAGAAAAATGGCACTTGGCGTATGTGTGTGGATTACACAAATCTTAACAGGGCCTGTCCAGCGGATCCTTTTGCCCTCCCCCGCATTGACCAGATCATTGATGCCACGGCGGGTTGTGAGCGTTTGAGTTTTTTGGATGCATACTCTGGATATCATCAGATCAAAATGGCGGTTAAGGACCAGGAGAAAACAGCGTTTATTACTCCCTTTGGAGCCTTCTGCTATGTATCTATGCCCTTCGGACTCAAGAGTGCCCAAGCCATCTATCAACGGTGTGTACAGAACTGCCTGCATAAGCAGATCGGCCGCAATGTGCACGCCTATGTGGATGATATTGTAGTGAAATCAAGGCAGAAGGAGACGCTGGTGGATGACTTGAAGGAAACCTTTGACAACTTGCGGGTTTACAAGATGATGCTTAATCCGGCCAAGTGTGTCTTTGGTGTTCCAGCAGGCAAGTTACTAGGTTTCCTGGTGTCTAATAGAGGAATTGAGGCTAATCCGGAGAAGATTACAGCTATCACCTCCCTGGCTAAACCGAAGTGCATCAATGATGTTCAGCGCTTGGCGGGCCGAATCGCCGCACTAAGCCGGTTTATCAGCCGCCTCGGAGAAAAGGCCATTCCTTTGTACCAAATGCTGAGGAAGACAGACCATTTCATTTGGAGTCCGGCTGCTGACGAAGCATTTGAGGACTTGAAGCGGCAGTTAGCCAATCCGCCTGTCCTTGCAGCTCCGGTCGACAAGGAGCCACTATTATTATACGTAGCAGCCAATGCTCGGGCAGTTAGCGTGGCTATTGTGGTGGAACGCAAGGAGGCAGGCAAGGAGTATCCGGTTCAGCGGCCGGTTTATTATATCAGCGAAGTGCTTATTGAATCCAAGCAAAGGTATCCGCATTGGCAGAAGCTGGTATATGGTGTTTTCATGGCCAGTCGGAAGTTGAAGCAGTATTTTCAAGGGCACCCCATCACAGTGGTCAGTTCAGCTCCCTTGGGTGACATCATACAGAACCGGGAGGCGACTGGCCGGATTGCCAAGTGGGCTATAGAGCTTGGGCCACACGGACTGAAGTATGTACCTCGGACGGCGGTGAAGTCTCAAGCACTTGTTGATTTCATCAATGATTGGACGGAGTTACAAGCACCAGAGGAGAAGCCGGATCACACATTGGACTATTCATTTTGATGGATCCAGGCAATTGGAAGGCTCGGGGGCTGGAGTCGTATTAACTTCCCCACGAGGTGATAAGTTTTGTTATGTTCTCCGCTTAATGTTCCCTTGTACTAATAATGCAGCTGAGTACGAAGCCTTGCTCCATGGTCTCCGGATGGCTAAAGAGATGAACTTAAGCCGGGTTAAGTGCTTCGGTGACTCGGACCTCGTGGCCCAACAGGTGTCTGGCACTTGGGATTCTAAGGACCCGCTCATGGCTGCATATCGTCGGGAGGTGGATAATATTGCGGGTTGTTTCAAGGGTTATCAAGTGGATCATGTGGACCATCGGAAGAATGAAGCGGCGGACGCTTTAAGCCGGTTGGGTTCTCAGCGCAAACCGGTCCCGCCTAATGTCTTTCTGGACGTGTTGCACAACCCGTCAGTCCAGCTCCCAGGTGAAGCGGATTTGGCCATTCCTGATCCGGAGGCTCAATTGGTGGCAGCACTGCATGCTATTCCGGACTGAACGGTTCCTTATCTTACGTACATGAACCGGGGGGAGTTACCAGAGGATGAGATTCTAGCCAGGCAGATAGTCCGGCGATCCAAGTCTATGACGATTGTTAATGGTGAATTGCATCATTGCAGTGTATCAGGGGCGTTTCAACGTTGTGTTTCTCCTGAGGAAGGCTGTGAAATATTAAGAGAAATCCATGAAGGAGATTGTGGACATCACGCCGGTTCAAAGTCTCTGGTAGCAAAGGCATTTCGTCACGGGTTCTACTGGTTGACAGCGCATGCTGACACGGAGGACTTGGTTAAACGGTGTGATGGATGTCAGAAATTTTCAAGGCGTGCTCATGTGCCGGCTCAAGAATTGAGGATGATCCCAATAACGTGGCCGTTTGCAACTTGGGGTTGGATATGGTCGGACCTTTTAAAAGATCCAAGGATAAGAAAACCCACCTTTTGGTGGCAGTTGATAAATTTACCAAGTGGGTTGAAGCGGAGCCTGTCAGCAAGTATGATGCAGAAACAGCAGTGCAGTTCATCAAAAAGGTGATTTTCCGGTTTGGTTTTCCACATAGTATCATTACTGACAATGGTACTAATTTATCCAAGGGCGCTATGAAGGAGTTCTGTGAACGTGAGCACATCCGACTTGACGTGTCGTCAGTGGCACACCCCCAGTCCAATGGACAGGCAGAACGAGCTAATCAGGAAATCTTGCGAGGCATCAAACCCCGGCTTATGGTCCCATTGCAAAGAACGCCAGGATGTTGGGTTGACGAGCTACCATCTATGTTATGGAGTATCAATACTACGCCAAACCGGTCCACATGATACACACCATTTTTCATGGTCTATGGAGCAGAGGCAGTTCTCCCTAGTGATATCCGACACGATTCGCCTCGTGTGGCAGCTTATGTTGAAGCGGACAATGAGACAGCACGGCAAGACGCTTTGGACCTATTGGACGAGGAGCGTGATATAGCGGCTGCCCGTTCGGTGATTTACCAGCAAGATCTTCGTCGCTATCACAGTCGCCGGGTTAGAACCAGAACTTTTCAAGAAGGAGATTTGGTGCTTTGACTCATCCAAGATCAGACGGATATGCACAAGTTATCCCCACCTTGGGAGGGACCTTTTGTGGTCAGCAAGAATTTGCACAACGGGTCATACTATCTGATTGATATTCGAGAGCATAAAGACTCACGTACATCAGAGGAGGAGACCAACAGGCCGTGGAATATAGCTCATCTTCGGCCTTACTACACTTGAGCCATCGGCTCTATCTATGTACATATCATGACAGTGTATATATTATCTTTGATATAATAAAACCGGAGCCTCAGCTAAAGCGGGGTCTCTGTCTTTCTTATCATGCGTGGTTACCTGGAGTGGTTCTGTTTTTAAAGCGGCCTCCGGTTTTCCCCTTGACATTTGCTTTTTATATATCACTTGGGGCCTTGGTCGTATCCGAACCAACGCGACACCTTTTGATAGGCGACAGCCACCAGATCACTTGGGGACATGGTCACGTCTGAACCAGTCACGCCTCTTGATCGGCCTAAGGCCACAAAATCACTTGGGGGCTTGGTCGAACCCGAACCATTGCCACGCCTCTTGATCTGGCATATATGCCACGAATCATTTGGGGACCTAGCTAACTTGAATCATTGTCACTCCTATTGGGGGCTTGGTCCTGTCTGACCATGGTAACACCATCTGATCAGCTCAGTATAGCATATTTTTTGCAAATGGTTTTTATCATTGCCTTTGCTTCTATGTTATTTTCATGGTTTGTTTGTTCTTTGTTTTTTGTTGGATTTCTTTTATGTCAACAAACACCCTTTTTCCGGTTCAGCTGATGGATTTGATTCCTCTTTAAACCGGAAAAGTATGCCTGGTTTACCTTTCTTTTACGGGAGCTGTTTTCTCCCCCCTTATTGACGGTAATGGTTTATAAAACCTCCGCTTCAAGCTTGGCTAAGCCAGCTTCATGCCCAGACATGGCAGTTCAAATTTTTCTGATTGCAGGAAATATGAATTGAAGTTTTTCGAACAAAAGCTTCAGTACTTATGGGCGAAGGCATATTCAAGGCAGAAGTATTAATTATCCTATTACAAGGCAGCACGGTGCCCAAATAAGATCATTTTTCTTTTGGAAAGATGCCAAAGATAGCTATCCAAACCGGCTTCCGGTTCAAGCCTGCTCCTCATCATCCGCTACTTCAGCTTCCTCGTCTCTACCCATTGGCTGGAAATCAACAGTGGTCCAGTCGATTCCCATTAAAGCTTGGAAAACAGCCTCTTCATGGATTAGGGAAGACGGTTCAATATCAGGAGCGTAAGTGTGCTTACGGATTGGCGGGATCAGATTCTCCGCTTCAAGAGTTGGGGCAGGCACTCGCTTATTCTGGTCATTATATTGTGCTTGATAATGCGTTAGGTCTGCCTCTTCAGCTAGCTGACAAGCCAGAGGGCGCACTGCACGGTTTATTGCCCTTAAATCCTCTTCGTTAAATTCAGAGCCATCTTCCTTCAGGCTAGGATAGCCTTGAGATGCTTCCACAGGGTCGAAATCTGGCACCCATGCCTTTGCCCGGATCAAGGCGTTAATAGCTCAGGTTCAGGCAGCAGATTTCTTCAGTTCCTCCATCCGGGCCGGAAGCATCGACAACCTGTTAATAGTGTCCTGGATTAAAGAAGGTGTCGGGTTGTTATGAGAGGCTGTGGTGATGATCCGCTGGGCTCCGGTATATAATTGTTCCACTAAGGTGTAGGCAGCTTTCAGTTTCTTCCGCACATCATTTCCTAAGTGCCCAATGCGTGTTCCTGCAACAATACATGGACGGTCTCACACCGGATTTGCATTACAGCAGGTTCAAAGTATCACAGAAGTTAAAAGGAGCTTACCAAAGATTGCAGCGGTCATGGAGTGTATTTGCTGTTTCACAGCCGTAAGTTCATCCACCACCGGTTTAAGGGCAGCTTTAGCATTTTCCGCTCTTTTGGTTAAAGCGGCCTTCTCAGTGGCCCAATCATCCCGCTCTTTCTTGAAGCCCTTTTTCAGCTGTTCAGCGGTGCTCAAGGCGCTGGTTAGTTCTTCCTTTGCCTTGTCTGTTTCAGCATGTTGGGTTTTCAAGGCCTCCTGCAAATCGGCAATCCGGTCCTCTTTGATTCTCACCTCAGCCTGCATACAGACATCATTTAGCTTTCAACAAACGGTCCAAAGAAATTGAAGTATCAACCACATAAACAAAGTTATACGCCTGATACTTGGGGGCTAATGCACCTTCAATTTTCATCAAGTCATTAGATTGCAAAGTCCCAAGCTCAATACAGGTATTCAACTTGGCACTTGGGGGCTAATGCACCTTCAATTTTCATCAAGTATTAGATTGCGAAGTCCCAAGTTCAATACATGTACTCAACTCGGCACTTGGGGGCTAATGGCTATTTTATCAAATTATGTTCTAAGGATAGTTTTTCTGTCCGAGCCCCGGGTTAATTCTGCTAAGCTACAAACCGACCCTTGGGGGCTAGGAGGATTGGTGCAAAGGCAGGCAGTAAAGAAGTAAGTTACCTCAAATTTATCCCTCATCATTTTTACCAGACCAGCTTCACAGTCACGGCTAGTATAAAGCCGGTTTAGATAGCCGGAATGAAGATATTGGGCGCTCAGAGCAGCATATGTCTCCAGTTCAACATCCCATTTTTCTTTATTCAGAGCGGAAAAATCCTCTTTTATGGTATGCTTGGTTAAGGTGACAGGATTCCCGGGTTCAGAGCGGCCTACACCGGTAATCACAACATCATCATCTTTGGACTCGACGGTTTGTGTTAGTGTGATCGGTTTGTCAACAGGACTGTGGGATTTATCAATCCGGACGGAGCTGACAGGCGGATCAGCAGAGACTGAAGTATTAATAGGCCTCTCTTCGGGAATAGCATCGTCTTGTAAAGGAGGATCATTGGGAATATCCTCAGGAGCAAATGCCTCAAGATCTGGCATTTTGTCATGTTCTTGGGCTACATCCTCTTCGGCCGCTTTATCCAGGCGGGCTTTCTTGCTTGGTTTAGGTTTGGCCCTAAAAGAAAACCAAAGAGTCAAGGAAAAGCATAAGCCCTTACACAATGTATTGGAAGCATATGTTCAGCTTAACTTACCCAAGAACCGTTTTTAACGGTGGCAGCTGAGTGGCCGACGATTCACCAGAAGATGAATGAGAAGTAACCTGATAATTGGAGTCGGATGGGTTAAGAGGTTGACGGAAGAAACCCGCTTTAGGATGTAAATCAACAAAAAGGTCAGAGACCTCGGAGCGGCGTTTTCGAACCGGACTGTTTGGTAAACCGGTGGAGGTAACTACCTGGCCACTGTGCCGGGTTGTGCAGCGAACTTCATGTTGCTGCATCTTCATATGAAATTTAGGATCCAAATAAGCAAGAGGATGAGAAAATTTAACTTTCCGGTTTGCCTGTCGAGGTTTTGGCAAAGGTAAGATTTCTGAATCGGAAGAGAGAATAGTTACCTCAACAAATTCCGCATTGCTGGCTTCAGCGTCATCCTGACAAGCATCATCATCAATAAGGCGTGTAAAAAATAAGCCAAGCGAGTCAAGTTCTACCTCAAGGTCCGGGTTACCCACATCATCATCAATAGCTGGGTCAGATGAAGCGGTGGTTTTTCTCTTATGAGCTGGCTTCTTAATAACCTTGGTCTTGGGGCGGATTGGCCGCCCTGTTTTCTCCGTTTTGTCTTGAGGAAGTTTCTTGCTCCAAAACGGATTATCGCCTTGGATCAGCAGTAATTAAATGTCAAACATATAAAGCAGTAACCGGTTCAACAATAGAGCAGTTAAAATATTACCGCTGGCGGTTTGTTGGTGGTGCAGTAAGGAGGCAGACCGGTTTGAGCACAGAGGTGCTCCGGTTCATTCAGCATCTTTTTCACAGATTCTGTGACTTCGTCATCGGGGAGTTGGATTTTAGTGTGTCGGAGTGGGTCATCGACACTATCAGTATACTTGCACATCAAATTGGAGCGCCGGCTCAGAGGCAGTATGCTCCATGATATCCAACAGCGTGCAAGATCTATTCCCGTTAAGCCGTTGGCCATAAAAGCTCAGAGCTTGGACAGTTGCGGAGCGTATTTAATTCTTTCCTTGGCGCTTAGTCTTTGTGGAAAAGGGTGCGTGTTGCTGAGCCGTTCCGGACGGAAGCCAGGCAAGGGATTTTCATTGTCAGGGGAGGTATCCTTGCAATAAAACCAAGTTGCATTCCACTCCTTGGGGTGAGTATGGAGTTTAACATGGGGATAAGTGATTTCCTTCCTCTTCTGAATGGCCATACCGCCCAGTTCAGTGTTGGGGCCATCGGTGAATTCAGTGCGACGGTTTAAATGAAAGAGGTCTCTAAACAATTCGACTGAAGGCTCCTCTTGAAAGTATACCTCAGAGAGCACTTGAAAGTGGCATAGATTGGTAACAGAGTTGGGGACAATATCATGTGGACGGAGCTGAAAATTGGCTAACACATCCCGGTAAAATTTAGAGCCGGGCGGTTTGAAGCCCCGGGCCAAGTGATCTACAAAGACCACAACCTCTCCTTCCTGGGGGGTAGGTGGACATTCATTTCCAGGAACCCTCCAGTGGATTGTATCTTTACTGTCTAAAGCGCCGATCAAGACTAGATCGTCCAACTGTGATTCCGTGACGCGAGAAGGAACCCAATTGCACTCATACACTTGTTTGGCCATGGCGAGATCTACAAGAAATAGATGATCCGGTTCAAGAACACGCTGGGTAAAAGAAGGTATTGATCTAAACTACGATAAACCGGTCTTCCACAATGCGGCATCATGTGGATTCTGGCGGTTCAACCAGGGGACTAATGGTATACACCGGTTTAGTAACTTTTTTCTATGATAAGTTAAACCGCCTGACCTAAGCGTCGGAAGAAATTGAAGCTATGGACAACTAGGTATACAGAAACAGGTTTCACAAGATTTCATTACAGCCATGGATCTACAGCGAGCTCACAAAACAGAAAATATTCTGAAGAGTAAGGCGGAACGGAAGTGAACCATTGAGCGGGTATGTGCGTGAGATCTATGGGCTTAGATAAGAAATAACAGGAGGATGCTTAAAGATTACTACTGAACACAGCGGGAATTTACAGATTCATCCAAGAGTCGGAATACAAGTATGAGCAAGTGACGAACACAGCACGAACATGGAACCCTAAGAACAGATCTAGGTCAATAAGAGGAGAAAGCTTACTGGGAACGGAGAAGATGCGGAACGATACCGCAGTACTCTGGAACGCTCAGGTTGATGCAGCGGCCCAAGACGAAGCAGAGGTCGATGGTGGCGGCGGAGCTCCAAGGCTGGCGATGCGAGGAAGACGAAGAAGAAGAGATCAGGGGAAAAGAAAGGAGATGACCATTCGGTCTTATTTATAAGGCAACGGAGTTAGGTCAAGCGCGCGGATCCAGGAGGCGTTATAAATGACAAATTTCATGATGACGTCATGCCGGTTTACAACAACCAGAAATGATGACATCATGCTGGTTTACCAATTACCAGAAGATGTCCAAGACACAAGATTTTGTGAAGGATTGACATGAACCAGTTCAAATCAATCTGGGGCCTAATGTTGGGGATATTACCACTAGGCGTAAACCGGCCTACTTGGGCCGGGTTAACTTCGTTAGTGGTATAAGCAGATGAAGGCCCAAGGCCTATAGTCGGTTTAGAATCTGTAGCCAGAAACTGACCTGATGTATAACTTGTATTGTAAGTTAGGAATAGAGAGATACCAACCGGGATACGAGTATGAACCGGTTGGGACTCTATGGACCGACGGGCGTCACCCGTGTATATAAGGGGACGACCCGGCGGCGGTTCAGGACAGATAACCACAACTCGAGCCTAGGCGAAGCTTGTTTTGCTCCCTAGCCATCGAGATCACATCAATTCCATCACAACTAGACGTAGGCTTTTACCTTCATCGAAGGGGCCGAACTAGTATAAACCCTCGTGTCTTTGTGTCCGCTTTAAACCCCTTCAAGTAAACCCGCAGCGATGGCACCACGACTAAGTCCTTTCACTAGGACGTCTGCCATGACAAATCCACGACAATCGCCAAAATAAAAAAATCGCTCTTATGAAAATTAATTTTGAGGCCAGAAAGTTCCTCAAAAGCACATAAGAGCAGCTTGAGATTTCTTGCCTTATCTAGATCATGATCCATGAAGTATCATGTCATCCTCATATTGTAGAATGGATAGACCATCTTCTACCAAGTGTGGAATGACCCCACTAATTTGACCATCCAGCTTAGCCCGCTCAACAAGGGTAGCTAGCATGTCGGCCACAATGTTAAACATAATAGGAGATGCAGGGTCGCCTTGACAAAGCCCCTTCCTTGTCTGAAAATAGTTGTCAACGTCATCGTTAACTTTTATGGCCACACTACCTCCAGAGACAAAGCTCTCTACCCAACGACACCATTTTTGTTAAAACACCTTCATGCGCAAGGTTTGCAACAGGAAGGGCCACTTAACTTTATCGTAGGCTTTCTCAAAATCAATTTTAAGAATGACACCGTTCAAATTTTTCTGGTGCAGTTCATGTACAGTTTCGTGCAGGATGACAACTCCATCTAATATGTTGCAGCCTTGCATAAATGTTGTTTGAGTGGGTTTACGACATGATCAGCTATACCATTCAACCGATTAGTCGCTACCTTCATAAAAAATTTAAAACTTACATTCATAAGGCAAATCGGTCGATATTGTTGAATACGACTAGCCTCCTTAATCTTAGGCAATAGGATAATTTCCCCAAAGTTTAAACGAGAAATATCAAGGTCCTCGGAATGCAGTTGATTAAACAACTGAACCAAGTCTGCCTTAATCGCGTCCCAAAAGCATTGATAGAACTCTGCGGGAAAGCCATCCGGTCCCGGTGCCTTCTTGTGTTCCATCTGAAACACCGCAGTTCGAATTTCCTCCTTAGAAAACGGAGAGGTTAGGAATTCATTTTCCGCTTCCGTAACTTGAGTAATGTCATGAGTAACGGATTCGTCTAGCTGAAAATTAGTTTCAGCTGAAGTCCCAAAAAGGTATTTATAAAACTTAGTGATGAAATTTCTAAGTGGTACGTCCCCCTCTATTCGGCCTTCCTCCTCGTCAAGGGCGAATAACGCTTCTTTCTATGTCTGCCATTGGCTAGCATTTGAAAGTATTTCGTATTATCATCACCTTGCACCAGCGAATCCGCCTTGCTATGTTGGTATGATAACCCACAAGTATAGGGGATCAATTGTAGCATCTTTCGATAAGTAAGAGTGTCGAACCCAATGAGGAGCTAAAGGTAGAACAAATATTCCCTCAAGTTCTATCGACCATCGATACAACTCTACGCACGCTTGATGTTCGCTTTACCTAGAACAAGTATGAAACTAGAAGTACTTTGTAGGTGTTGTTGGATAGAATTGCAAGATAATAAAATGCACGTAAATAAAAAGTAGGGGCTGTTTAGATAAAGAAACAATAAAGTAAATATAGCGACTGTGGAAAAGTGGTGGTAGGAGTTGTGAAATTCTCCCTAAGCAATTGACTACTTTACTAGACCGATAGCAAGTTTTATGTGGGAGAGGCATAAGCTAACATACTTTCTCTTCTTGGATCATATGCACTTATGATTGGAACTCTAGCAAGCATCCACAACTATTAAAGATCATTAAGGAAAAACCCAACCATAGCATTAAAGTATCAAGTCCCCTTTATCCCATACGCCGCAACCCCCTTACTCGGGTTTATGCTTCTGTCACTCAAGCAACCCACTATAAGCGAATCATGAACGTATTGCAACACCCTACAACGGGAATCCCTCACGCTTGCGTGACACGGAGGGCACAATAGGACAGCAACATAACCACAAGCAAATTAAACCAATCATAGCAATTCATCAATCACCGGTAGGACAACGAAAATCTACTCAGACATCATAGGATGGCAACACATCATTGGATAATAATATGAAGCATAAAGCACCATGTTCAAGTAGAGGGTTCAGCGGGTTGCAGGACAGTGGACCGCTGAATATAGATGGGGGAAGGTGATGGAGATGTTGGTGAAGATGATGGAGGTGTTGGTGTAGATCGCGGTGATGATGATGGCCCCCGGCGGTGTTCCGGCGCCATCGGAAGCGAGGGGGGGAGAGCCCCCCTTCTTCTTCTTCTTCCTTGACCTTCTTCCTAGATGGGAGAAGGGTTTCCCCTCTGGTCCATGGTCTCCATGGCGTGGGAGGGGCGAGAGCCCCTCCGAGATTGGATCTGTCTCTCTGTCTCTCTCTGTTTCTGCGTTCCCAGATTCTGCCCTTTCACCGTTTCTTTTATATCCAGAGATCCGTAACTTCAATTGAATTGAAACCTTCGCCCAGATTTTTCTCCGAAAATTAGCTTCCTTGCGGCAAAAGAAGAGCGTCAACCGCCTTACAGGGTGCCCACGAGGGTCAGGGGCACGCCCCCTGCCTCGTGGCCCCCCTCGGGCACCATCTCGCGTTGGTTTTTCTTCCCAAAAATCATAAATATGTCAAAAATGATATCCGTCTGTTTTTATCCCGTTTGGACTCCGTTTGATATGGGGTTTATGCGAAACATAAAACATGCAACAAACAGGAACTGGCACTAGGCACTGGATCAATATGTTAGTCCCAAAAATAGTATAAAAAGTTGCCAAAAGTATATGAAAGTTGAATAATATTGGCATGGAACAATCAAAAATTATAGATACGACGGAGACGTATCATGGTACCATTTAATCTCTTCCTCACATAGTAGGCGGGCAATCTGCTCGTTAAGATTGCTTTTTTTCTCAATCTCAACAGCATACAGAGGCCTCACCTCCGCTATTTTATCAAGGGAATCAATTAAAGGTAGACAATCACTGTTTTTCTTTTTTGTAGATGCGGCAGTATGCTTGGCCCATCCTCGAAGGAATCAACGCAAGGCGCAGATTTGTAGACTACTTTAGATCCAGATTTTTTGGCAGTGTGATAATGAAACCAAGAAATATAGACCGACTAGGTGGAGCGTATTATGCAGACCTAAAAGTCAAGGGGGTCTGGGAATCCAAGACCTTGAGATTAAAAACATTACTCTTCTCAGCAAGTGGGTTAATAAACTACTCACTGAGAATGGAGTATGGAAGGAAATCATTCGCAACAAGTATGTGGGATCCAATGCCATTTCTCAAATTCATTGGAAACCTGGGGATTTACATTTTTGAGTGGTGTCATGAAGGCCAAGGAGCTCTTCTTCCAATTTGGGACCTTCTCGGTTATGGACGGTTCTCAGGTTCGTTTCTAAGAAAATACCTGGCTAGGGAACAACTCACTAATGGTGCAATATCCGAGCTTGTACCGAATTGTCAGACATAAATTTGTCACGATCAAACAAGTCTTAGGACAAGAAATCCCTGATATTTCTTTTGGTAGGGATCTTTTGGGCACTCGCCTGGCAGCATGGAATGAATTACTCACTCGCCTGGAGGACATTCAACTATCAGATGAGCCAGACACTTCTCGATGGAACTTGCATCAGAATGGCAAATTTTCGGTCAAATCCATGTATGATGCAATGGTTCATTATGATGTTCCAGTAGATAACAGGAAATTGTGGAAGCTAAAAATTCCTCTAAGAGTGAAGATTTTCGTCTGGTTTCTAAACAAAGGAGTCATCCTAACTAGAGATAATCTGGCACGACAAAACTGGCATGATTCCAAGACATGTGTCTTTTGCCAACATGACGAGTCTATCAAACACTTATTTTTTGAGTGCAAGTTTGCTCGGGCAGTTTGGGCCATGGTCCAAGTAGCTTCGAATTTATACCCACCACGTAGTGCACGGAATATTTTCGGCAACTGGTTGCGGGGTATTGATAAACAATTTTCTGCACATATTCTTGTGGGAGCGGCGGCCTTATGCTGGGCAATGTGGCTTACTAGGAATGATGTGGTTTTTAACAATAAATGTGTCTCATCTCCTATGCAGGTTATTCATGTTTGTACAGGATGGCTCCGTACTTGGTCTATCCTGTAGAAGCCGGAGGACAGGGACCTTTTTATGATGGCGTCTACACGGCTGGAGCGTACGGTCAGGGAGGTTTTCTACCCCCGTAGATGGCGGTGTGATTTACGGATAGGATCTACCACTCCTTAGGATGGACACGATTTATTGCTTGGCATTGTATCGAATATTTTATTTTTAGGGTGCTCTGGACTTTTTGGCTATGTGCATCTAGCTATGCAGAGGCCGGGCTTTCTTTCGATACGATTGTATCACCTCGATATATCTATTCAATGAAAAGTCCTTTGTCGAAAAAAGGTGCATAACTCTATTCCCTGTGATTATTGTCAATAAGAGCAACCCAATGGTTTGCCTTGCCATGTCCTGTTCTTGTTTTGAAAGTAGTCTGCTTTGCTTATCCAGTATCACCAGTTAACTGGTTAGCCTGGAGCAGCTTGGTGTTGTACATGATGGTCTTACTGTGAAAATGCCAAGTGTGAGAACATTAGACTAGCTGTCCATTTCTTGCCGGAGATCATGCATTCAGGGATGGATCCCCTCCCTTCCTCCTCCCTCTCCTCCTCCTCCCCCTCGTCCCCTCCTCGCCCTGGGCGTCTCGCTCCCCGCTCTGTTCTGCGGGCCGGTGCTCGGCCGTCCTCTTCTCCGTGTGCAGGTGCTCCCCCTCCCCTCTCCCCGGTCTCCCCGCAGGTGGGGCTCTCCCCTCCTTCTTCTCCGCTTCCGGTGCTTGGGTCTCGCTTTTGGGCCCTTGCATCCGATGTGGAGGAGTCGCGGTCGTCCGCCTCCTCCCCTTGTGGTCCCGTGCCCTGTGCTGGGGGGGCGGTGGTGTCCTGTGCCGCTCCTCGCCTCCGCAAGTTCGCCCCGGGTGGCCGGGGCCGGCCGGTGGCTGCGCCTTCTTCGGGCGATGGCTGGATCCGAATCTCGCGGCGGCGGCGCAAGTCTAGTAAGTTTGTTGTTGCGTCTCCTGATCCCGGTGTCTTGGGCAGTGCGCCAGATGGGGAGCTTGGAGGCCTCCCATCTCCTTCTCCGACTTCCTCTCTGGCGGCCTCGTCGCCGGTGGTGTCGACGGCGGGGCCGTTGGTGGCATCGTGTAACCTAAACCTAGATCTCGATTTCTCCGTGGTGGCCATCGGGCCGCGGGCCGCTTCCTCATGTGGGCTTGCTGGGCCTTGCGGTTTGGCGTTGCCCAGTGGGCCTACCTCTCCTCCCCTCCTCTCGTCTGTGGTCGACTTTCCCCCTCTTGTCTCGTCTGGCCCAGTCGGGCCCACCGGTCGGGTTCCTGCTCCTCAACCTCTTGTGGCCCATCTGGTGAGTCGGGCCCAGGTGGGCACGGCTCGGACGGGATATTTATGGATCCCCCGCGGCTCAGTCTCCCCCCTGCTAGGGTTTCTGGCTTCCTCTTCCGACCTGTGTTGTCACCGTCTCCCCATCCGTCGCCTCATTAGATCTTCCCCACCTCCACCCTTCCTCCTTCATTTTGCTGCGGTGCTTTCCACGGACAAGTCGCGGGGCTCTTCCTGCGAGGCGCTCTCAGGCGGCAAGCAGCGCCGTGAGGACTCCCCTGCCTCCGCGGTGGATCTGGAGCTCGAGGCTTCGCTCCGTTCCAAGTTGGAGGCGGAGCAGGCGGCGCGCGAGCAGGTGGCTCGTGGCCGCGAGGCTTGGGCTTCGGGTCCGGAGTGGTTGCAGCGCTCGCAGAGGGATGGTGTGCCTGGATCCGGCCCGCAGGGCTCTGGATCTAGCCCTTCTCTCTGTCCGGTGCTGGATCCATGGGAGGCGGCGGCGGCCTCTGGCGGTGGAGTTTCCTCGTCTTCTGCCTCCCTTCCCGCTCCGGGTGTGGGGCGTGGCTCGTCTGCTCCGTCGCGTCCTCCGCCTCCTCCTCCTCCTCTCTCCATTGGGGTTGTTGCTGGTTCTCACCCGCCGCCTCGGTCCTTCGCGGGGCCGGTCCGTCGGTCGCCCGGTCCGACCTCTGGGGCTCCCCTTTTTCGGGGATGGGGGATGGGATCCTGCCTCCTCCTCCGTCGCTTTCGCAATCTCGCCCATCCTCTGCCTCCAATAGCAACCCCTCGGTGCTCACCTGCTTCGCTTGCCACAGGCCTGGCCATTTCCAGTCTCGCTGCACCAACCCTCCTTTTTGCCTGATTTGTCGCTCTGATGGTCACCTCATGGTCAACTGCATGGCTAGGCAGAAACCTCCCGCGGTCCTCCAGTTCGGCTCGGGCCTCCCTGGTTGCGCCTTTTTCGCCTTCAACGGTTATCTGCCTGTCCGGGAGGTGGCTCCTGCTTTGTCTAATGCTGCGATTGTCTCGGTCAAGGACCAAAAGATTTCGCCCCAAACTCTTCTGGAAGGGCTCCGCATTTGGGATGAGGCTGGATGGGACTAGCAAGTTGTGCAGATGTCTGACTATGAGTTCTCTGTGGTGTTTCCCTCCAAAGAATGTTTGCGGATGATTGCCTCATGCACTAGCTTCACCTTGCCCCTCAATCAATTGGTGGTTTCTGTCAAAGCGGCTTCTTGCAATGGTACGGCAGTTGGTCCGTTATCCCAAGTTTGGGTTCTGATTGATGATTTGCCTGTCGGTCTCCGCTCACCTGCTTTTCTCATGTCCTTCGGGGTTTTGATTGGGAAGCCCATTGAGGTGGATGAGGAATCTCTGAACAAGGTCGGCCCTGCTAGGATGAAGGTTTGGTGTGTGGATCCTGAACGGGTGCATGGCTCAATTGATATTTTCCCCTCTCACAATGGTATTAGGCTTCGGGTGCGGGTGGAGGGGGCGGCCGCTTTTCATGCCCCACCTTCCCCTCCTCCTCCTTCTAACCCTAAGGACAAGCATGATAAGGAGGGGGACGGATCTTTGGGTGGCCCTAATCAGAGTTTTGGGTCTAACCTCCGCTTCGCCCAATCTGAATGGGACGGTCTGGCAGATTTTGAACGTGAGCTGTTTCAATCCCAAGCTCCTTCTGGTGGTGCTCCTCATGATGACTCGGTGATCCCGCCTGCGGCTCCGTTTGTTCCTGCTGCTGATGCTGATTTGTCGAAGTTTCCGCCCTGCTCTGCTACCCCCGTTTCTGGTGCCTGCTCCAATCTCCCTGTTCGTCCGCTCTCCCCCACTCGTTCGGGAATTGAAGATCTCCCTGTCTCCCCGGTTCGTGATGTGGTGGAATCCCAGTCCCTCCGGAAGAAGAAATCCTCAGTGCGCAAATTCTCGGCTAAGAGCCGGAACTCGTCGGGCTTGAAGCAATCCATGGCGGGGTTCTGTCGGCGTCTGGATCAAGATTTGGGATCTATGTCCCGCTCGGGTCCCCATGGTGGCTCTCCTGCTGCGCGGTCGCCTGCTATTCGATCTCCGGTGTCCATGGCTCGCAAAGGAAGGCGGGTGGCGAGTTCTGGTGGTTCTATCCTGGAGCGGGCTGAGAAGCGGGCTGCGGCGAAGGATCTCCCTCCCCCAGGTACTTCTCCCATCCCCTCTGTTGTTGCTTCTCCGGTGCGGTTGGTTCTACCTTCTCTTTCCAATGATCACCTTTTAAATATCATGTCGGATGTGGGTGTGGTGGTTGATTCTTCTGTTGGTTCTCCTAGTTCGCTACTTGCTATTATTCGGGCTAACGAGATGGCTCAGGCAGCCATTGCCTCTCTGATAGGGGATGCTAGTTGTGGTCCGGGTGTGGACACAGGTGCTGGTAGTGGCCAGCCCCAATCCAACTTATCTAAGAGGGGCACCAATAAGCAAGCTAAATCCTGCATGGCCCCTTGCAGGTCGAGTCTCCGAATCAAGAATCTTTCTTATAAATGAGGGTGTTATTCTGGAATATTAGGGGGTTCGGTGCTAGGGGGCGCCGTGACCAACTTAAAGAGTTGGTTCATTCTAATTCTATTGACTTTGTGGGGCTGGTTGAAACCTTCAAGGATTCCTTCTCCCCTAATGATTTCTCTGCTATTGTGGGCATGGACATATTTAATTGGCAATTTTTACCTGCTTCGGGTCACTCTGGTGGGATATTGATTGGCTCCAATAAAGATATTTTTGATTTTGTTGCTTTTGATCATGGGATCTTTTGGGCCAGTGTTGTTCTATCTCATAAAGCTATGAATATTCTCTGTGAGTTTATCGTTGTTTATGGGTCTGCAGACCATTCTTTGTCGGCTTTATTCCTTAATGAACTTTCGTTGAAGATCGATTCTTGTAACTTACCGATGGTTATCGGGGGAGACTTTAATCTTATGCGGTGCCCTAATGACAATAGTAATGATAACTTCTCCTGGCCTCTGGCTAATGCCTTTAACGACTTCATTAGTGCTAATGCTATTCGTGAGCTTCCCCGGGGGGAGCCCGCTATACATGGTCCAATCATCAGGCTAATCCTATTAGATCTGTGCTTGATAGAGTCTTCCTGTGTCCCAGTTGGGATTCCTTGTTCCCTAGGGCTTCTCTTAACGCCAAATGCATTATCGGTTCTGATCGTACCCCTTAATTCTTGACGACGGTTCCATTAGCCTTAGGCCTCCAGCTAGATTTCAATTCGATGCCTCTTGGCTGTCTGTGGAGGGCTTTGGTGACATGGTTGCAGCGAAGATTTCCCTTTCTCTCTCCTCCAATGCTCGCTCTTTTGGGCCTATGGATGATTGGCACTCGTGCTCCTATACCCTGCGTAAATTCCTCAGAGGTTGGTCTCGTAATCGTGCGGTGGAGGATCGTCGTACCAAATCTTTCCTCGAGGACCAGATTTTGTCGCTGGATCGCGCGGCCGACTCTACTGGGCTTTCTGACGATGGTTGGGCGGTTCGCTATAATCTTGAGGCCGCTTTAATGCAGTTGCACCACCAGGCTGAGATTTATTGCCGTCAGCGGGGTACTCTAAACTGGACTCTAAAAGGTGACTCCCCTACGGCGTATTTCTTTGCGATCGCGAACGGTAGGCATAGGCGTTGTAGTATCAATAGCCTGCTGATTAATGGTGCGCGATCTTCGGAGCAGTCTGCTATTATGGCTCATGTGGTGGATTTTTTTTCTTCGTTGTTGGGGGCTAAACCTCAATTGGGCTTCTCTATCTCTCCTTCCCTTTGGGACTTAGGTCTTAAAATCTCACCCGAGGAGAATGCCTCCTTGATGATCCCTCTTTCTGATCAGGAAATTTGGGAGGTTGTTAACACTGCCAATCCCAATGCTGCTTCTGGGCCAGACGGCTTCTCCATCCCTTTTTTCCGGAATTTTTGGCCCCAGTTGAAACAGCTGGTTTGTAATGTTATCCAGGGTTTTTGTCTTGGTACTGTCGATATCTCCCGCCTGAACTACGCAGTGATATACCTGATCCCCAAGGTTAAGGGTGCTGATGTTATTTCCCAATTTCGGCCTATTGCTTTGATTAACAACTTTGCCAAATTCATGGCTAAAGGCTTTGCAAATCGTTTTTCGCCGGTTGCTCATAGAGTTATTAGTCCTTATCAATCTGCTTTCATCAAAGGGCGTTTCATCCTCGATGGTATCCTATCCCTTCATGAGATTGTGCACGATCTTCACGCTCGGAGAGCTAAAGCGATTATCCTTATGTTAGATTTTGAGAAAGCTTATGACTCGGTTAGCTGGCCCTTTCTCAAGCAGGTCCTTCTTGCTAAAGGTTTTGACGGTGCTTATGTTCATCGTATCATGCAGCTGGTCTCGGGTGGCCATACTGCCGTTTCGGTTAATGGTTTCGTTAGCAATTTCTTCGTTAATGGTAGGGGCCTGCGCCAAGGGGATCCTACTTCCCCTGTTCTTTTTAATTTTGTGGCTGATGCCTTCTCGTGCATGCTCTCCAGGGCGGCCCGTTGTGGGCACATTGCTCCTGTGGTCTCCCATTTACTTCCGGAGGGTGTTTCCCACTTGCAATATGCGGATGATACTATTATCTTGGTGGAGTTGGATGACGCCTGCATTGCTAACCTGAAATTCATCCTGCTGTGTTTCGAAGCGGTTTCGGGTCTTAAGATTAATTTCGCTAAAAGTGAGGTCCTGGTGACGGGTGTGGATGGGGCGGAAGCGTTGCGGATTGCCAGGCTCCTTAACTGTTCTTTGGGTTCCTTTCCCTTCAAGTATTTAGGCCTTCCTATTTCTCCTAGCGTGCTCCATGCTAAAGATTTCGCTCCGGCGGTCGCTAAAGTGGGGAACAGGGTGCTCCCTTGGAGGGGCAGATACAATACCAATGCTGGCAAAGTTGCTCTAATTAACTCCTGCTTATCCTCTCTCCCCATGTTTCTTATGGGCTGTTATCTTCTTACGGATGGCGTGCATGCTGGCTTTGACAAACATAGGGGAGCTTTCTACTGGAATTCCGCGGATAACAAACGGAAATATAGGATGGTCAAGTGGCAACATATGTGTAAGCCTAAAAAACTTGGGGGGTTAGGCATTATTAATACTCGGGTAATGAACATTTGTCTGCTTATCAAGTGGTGGTGGAAAATTTTGACTAGTGGGGCCGATTCGCTGTGGTTTTCGATTCTTAAGGCTAAATACTTCCCTCACTCCAACCTTCTGTTTGCCACCGCCAGGCGCGGGTCTCAATTTTGGAAATCCCTTGTCAAAGTCAGACCGATCTTTCTGGAACATGTCAAATTTAATGTTGGTAATGGGTTGGCTGTTCGCTTTTGGTTGGACTGGTGGTCTGGGGATGCCCCCCTTGCTGCGAGCTTTCCGGTTCTGTTTTCCTTTTGTCCTAATTCGAATATCTCCATCGCGGAGGTGGCAGCTAATAATTGGGATTTGGCTTTTCGTCGGGCCCTGTCTCCTGAAGAGTTGGAAGATTGGCAAAGTCTCTCTGCCCTCTTCCCCGTGCTCTCGGAGTCGGCCGATTCTGTGGTGTGGCCTCATTCGGCCTCAGGTAGATTTTCGGTCAAGTCGCTGTATTCTAGACTTATTGGTGGTACTCCTTCGTCCAGATTCTCTTGCGTTTGGAAGTCCAAAGTCCCTCCTAAGATTAAAATTTTCCTTTGGCAAGCCTTTCGTGGTCGCCTTCCGGCTGCTGACCAGATCAAAAAGCGCAATGGGCCTGGTTCGGAGTTTTGTCATCTTTGTGGGGCCTTGGAGAACTCTGATCACATCTTTTTCAATTGCGTGCTGGCCAAGTTGGTTTGGTGTTGTGTTAGATCTTGGCTTCAGGTCTCTTGGAACCCCTCCTCTTTTACCCATATTCGAACCCTAGCCAAAGCTTTGGTTGGGGTCACCAAGAGGGTGTTTTGGGTAGGCCTGGGAGCCTTATGTTGGGCTCTTTGGACCATTAGGAACAAATTTACTATTGAGCATATCTTCCCATCTAAGCCTGCTGACGTTCTTTTCAAATCATGTATATTATTGCAGCAGTGGAGATCATTGACTAAGGAGGTTGATCGGGATGCCCTGGACCTGCTCATCGTCAAAATTCGGGCTTCGGCATCTCTCATCTCCGGGCGGGATCCCGTCGTCTAATCCTGGTGGTGCTGTTTGCGGAGTTTAGGTCTCTCTCCTTTCCGGCCTGCGCGCCGTGTATGGCAGTTGCCTGTATCCTTTCCCTCTTTGGTTACTCTCAAACTATTCGCTTTGTGCACTCTGTGCGTTGTCTTGTTAGCTGGTTTCGCTCCTGTTTGGTTTCCTGTGACGCTGCCTTGTGGCTTTATTTATAAAGTCGGGCTCTGGCCTTTTCTCTAAAAAAGATGATGTGCTAGAGACATGCTTCTGTACTGCCTTGCTGTAAACAAGATGGTGTTTATTGTATTGTCTTTTGATGCACATTTGGTGTATCCATGGAAGCTATGGTCTTCTGATCTGCTGGTGTCATGTACACAGAAGGTGAACTGTCTTCACTTAAATTCAAGTACTAAAAACTTTTGTGACTTGCCATGGCAACATAAGCCAACTTAGCCTGACAATAAACAACGAACCAACATCAACATGAATATGAGGTAAACTCATATTCTTAGTTGTGCTATGATCGAACTAACTGGTGCCTAGGCAACAAAACAAATTAGAATCCAGCAGCTAATCCACCCTAGTTGTGAGTAATTCGTTAACCGAAAGCAGTTTCCTGGAGGGGAGTAGTGTCTCATGCTCCCAGCAATCTACAGCTTCTAGAAAACAAATCATGGCACAGTCAAGAGAGTCCTGAAACGAAGATGTGTTAACCTACACCTGGTTGCCACAGCTGTTAACATTGGCACAGCACCAAAAAGCCACAGCAGGCATGATCATCAGCTCCTCACGACATGTAGGGCGAGCTATGAGCTCCCGGGAATAAATGGCAAAGATTTACATGCAATGGGCAATGCTGGTTCCATGGACATCCCTTCCCTGCCGGGCTGCATTCCCGAAACAAGTTTTATGTTGAGATCAAGAAAAGCAAAATTTACACCACTAACAGCAGCAGCAGCAGCAGCAACAGCAGCTTCAGTGCTGTCGCTCAACGACATCCCTGGGCGGTGTTTGCACAAGATCACTATCAGCAGGAAGATCGTCGCAACCCGCTCTCTCGATGCTATCGCCTCTCACCCAGTTTCCTTTTCTTCTTGCTTTGCACGGTCTCTCCATGGCGCCTGCATCACACACAAACACGCCGTAACTGCATAGCGACGAACCTCAAGAAAAGCAGCAAGGTTTCGGAAAAAGTATATACAGCAAGTTCCATCATAAGATTGAACTTTGGACTCACCCATCCTGCATCTGCTTCCGTTTTCTCTTGACGCTATTCGGCTTTGCCTCATCTTTGCCGCCCCGCCTGAACACCTCAGAATCACTAGTGCTGCCGCCGCCACCATCCGTGGCACATTCCCTCGACAGCGCGAGTCTATCAAGAACGGATACGGATGCATCGACTGAGGTTTCTTCTGACCGTGATTTGAAATCCTCCAGCAAAACAACACCTGGAGAAGCACAAGCGTACGCATGTTGCTCAGCAAAGAGATTGCTGCAGCCATGTCACATGTGATGGAAGACGCCGATCAAAATTCACAAGGCTGGTATTCAAATTTGTCCCTTGGTCGCTCGAATTTCGGAGCATCGAGGATAACAGCAGGAACAGATGAGCGTCGCTGTATACGATGGGTGTCTGGCAAAGTGGTTCAGGTAGTACGTACTGAGGGCACGCAGCGTGCGCAGATCGAACCCGGCGGCGAGGTGGGGGCGACCGGCCGTCTCCGCCAGCTTCACGGCCAGCAGCTTCAGGCTGACGAGGAGATCCTGCACAACACCGCCGTGGCGCCGTCAACACCTGTCGTCAGGAAGAGAAGCTATAGTAGAAAATAAGAGGAGGGCAGGGGGCGTCACGGACGAGCTCTGGCTCGGAGAGGGCCGCGAGCCACCGGGGCTCCGGAGGTGGGGTTTCGCCGGCGGCGGAAGGCGCCATGAGGGAGTGGGGAGAGAAGATGGGGGCGATGTGTTTTTTTTTTCTTTTCTTTTTTTGCTTTTTTTGGGGGTATTATTATTTTTTGCTTTTTTAGGGTAAAGCCAATTTTATATTGATCAAAGACCATACTACCTCCGTCTCGGTGAATAAGTCATCCGCGTAGTTCTAGGTTGACGATTTAACTATCTAAATATGTATTGTATGTGACAAAAAATATATATATTTAGAAACTACATCCTTGTAGAAATCTAGTGATATACTTTTCATGACATATAATACATATTTAATTGCTCAAATCGATGACCTAGAACTACGTAAATGACTTATTCACCTAGACGGAGGTAGTAGTTAGTTGGATTCAATCCAGGTCGTGTGGTTGGTCAAACCACATGACGGCGCTGAGATAAAGAAAGAGAAAAGCTCGCTAAATTATGTGCGTCGAGATTAACAACACGACCTACCAAAGTAAAGTTACAATTAAAAGAAGCTGCTCTGCTTTTGATCTCCTTGATGATGGCACCAACTCTACCTTGGCTCTTCTCAAAAAAAAAAAACTCTACCTTGGCTACATTGCCTAATATCGTCCACTTGCTTGGAATCAGATGTTATGATAAATTTGTGTAGATGGAGGTCTCCCGCTAATGATGGAACTTCACGGCAAGTCATGGCCTCCAGCGTTGTTTGGTCACGAAAACACCTCCAATGACTAGGCTTCTTCTCATGAATAATTTGGACATCAATGCACCTTGTGACAAAAGAACGCGATGCAGACGGGCTTTGAAAGATCCTTTCGTGAATGGCCTTTCGATGTGCCGACCAAATGGCCCAGAGAGTAACTTCCATCTTTACGAGCTGCTCATGTGATAATGATTCGAGTGGAGAGAAGAGACATTGCCGGCACCAGTGTGGGATGATGGTTCGTGAGAGACGGTGGTTGGTGGTCTTGCCGGCGCCAATGTGGGATGATGTGCAACGAGGTGGTGTGGGAGCTTGGGTGAAGACCCTGTATCGGCCATTGTGCCATGACCAACAATGGTTGCGGTTGTGGCCATCGTTGACCTTTCTGTAGGCATCGGTGTTGTGGTGTCGCACACCTTCCGCGGGGACCCGACTATCGTGGCCTCTTCAGGGGAAACCCTTGATCTTGTGATCGGACGATGACAGCGCCTGGGTGTGTAATTTTTGTTAGAAGGGAGAGAGAGGTTTGGTGGAATAGTTGTTCATTGTATTGCTTGAGCCTCGTGGGCATATATATAGGAGTACATGATCTACTTGGAGTACAAGACAAGACAGAATACTTCCTAGTTTATCCTATGTTTCCTAATACAATCACGTTACTCAACAATTTTCCCTCTTGGGGGCTTCGTCTTGAGCTTGATGACATCACTTGGGTGTGTAATTTTCCCTCTTGGGGGCTTCATCTTGGAGCTCGACATCGGCAAGCAGGACCGATGGTTAGCGGTGGTGGTAGCGTCGAAGCTTCTGTGGCAACAACGATGGTGGGAGCGATGTCGGTGAAGCGCCTATGTTTGCGGTAGTCGACTCTTCTTGGACGTGTTCGGAGGATTGTCTTCGTAATTTGTTTGTTGTTGTAGAGTCAAAGATGCGGCGGCAGGACCCTGTTGTGTACGATGACCGGCCTGGTTTTGTCCTTTAGAGTTCCCCATCAAAGTCTGGTCGCAGGTGGCTTTGTTTTTGCCCAGATTTCTCGACCTGGCTACATGGACGATACTTAATGGCCGTGGGCAATCTAATTTTCGCTCAGTTTTCTAATTAACTAAGTGTTATGACCGGTTTGGTCTATACCAGGAAAAGTCTCACCGGACATTAGTATTAAGGGCTTGACCCACAAGTTATAAATACTAGTTGTAAGACATCGTTTGAGAGCAAGCAATAAAGATATTATCATCTTCTGTTGCCCGGCTCCCTGAGGAGCCGGAACCCTAGCCGCCACCAGCCAACCGCCGCCGCACCTAAACCCTAGCTGCGACGGCGCCTCATAGCCGGCGCGCCCGCTCCAGCCCTCGTCTCCCTCCTCCCTGCCCATACAATCTACGCCGAAGGCCCGGTAGGAACCCTAGTCCTACCACTAAGCAATTCTTTTTCTTCTTGATAAGCAAAGTTCATCTCCACCCTAGGGACGCCCCATTAGTGACAACAGAAGCAAGTTCCTTTAAAAGGAAAACAGATGGCAATGGAAAACCAGTGTTTTGAGAATACTGCAACAAGTAGACTAACACAATAACAGTGAAGATGATGCGCCAAAAACTAGTATTACACACCCAAAAGGTTCGGGGCCGAATCAGGTACATATCCACAAGGACCAAAATTGGAGCAAGTTTGGGGGTACATATCCGTTCCGTTCACATAAACATGCGCGGCATTATTGCTCAATCCTAAGAGCTTCAACCAGAGTTCATTCCGGAGGTTAAACACACCCATTTTCACAAAAACTCGCGAAGATACCGTCTAGTAGGGCTCCACCGGTGCGCGGAACTTGAGGCCAGCATACACTGCAGCGTCGCCCAGCTCCTCCTCGATCCTCAGAAGCTGTTCCAATTTGGAAAAAATAGGTCTTAGTTTGTTTTCACAAAAAATGAGTACCGATAAAGATCAGACACAAATGAGAAATAAGAACACAGCACATAACAAAAAAAGAGTAAAGCATGGGATCAAATAAATTCTTTTGTTTGATTGTAAGGTCCTGTTGGCCAACATAATATCGGGAGATTGCTTCAGCAAAACAAGAATAAACAGGGAGAACTACTTGCCTGGTTGTACTTGGCAAGACGCTCTGACCGGCAGGGAGCCCCGGTCTTGATCTGACCCTGTTGCACATGAAGAAACATTGGTCAGTTATATGAGGATTGCAACTAGTCTAGTTAAAATTGCCCTAAGAAATGCTAAATATGCAGCTTATAAAACCATACCGTGGACAGACCAACAGCCAAATCAGCAATGAATGTGTCCTCGGTCTCACCACTGCAGACAGCAAACGTAAATAAGCAGCATAGAGATGGTAACAAGGGAAAACAGTCGCGCAACAAGGAAGCATCTCCTATCAATTACCTCCTGTGGCTGGTCATGACACCCCAGCCAGCATGTTTTGACATCTTCACGGCCTCGATACTCTCAGTGACGGATCCAATTTGGTTAACCTATTACATGCAAAGGATGAACAGTCAGAATGTGCAAGACAACGCACTAGACTCATCACAGGAAAACAATGAATAAGAATCAACTTCTGGTTCAACAGAATAATACCTTCAGCAGAAGAGCATTGCATGACTTCTCCTGGATTGCCTTCGCAACTCTCTGCACAACATAATGATATTACAGTGATGCAATAAGTTTAAGTGCCGACCTACACAACAGAAGACAAATCACTCACGGTTGGGTTGGTGACTAGAAGGTCATCACCAACAATCTGAACTTCCACTCCACATTCTTCAGTCATCTTAGCATAGTGCACCCAGTCATCCTGGTCAAATGGGTCCTCAATCGACACAATGGGGTACTCACTCACAAATGACTTGTATACGTTCTTCAGGCTATCTCCAGATATCTTCTGAGAACCATCATTGTTCTACAGCAAGAAGAGGCAACGTCAATAAAACTCCTGAAAAGATTTTAAAAAAATCTTCACACGAAATAAACATTGAGACTACCTCCTCCTTGAAGTTGAGGTCATAGGTTTTGTCCTTGTCATTGTAGAACTCTGAAGCAGCAACATCCATTCCAATGACAACCTAGAATTTTCCAAAGCAACAAATCTCCTTCAATTACAAACTTAAAGGCTCAGTGAGAAGTGCACTACAACAGATTAATTCAAGCAGACAAACCTTGCCGGTGTATCCAGCCTTTTCAATTGCAGTCTTCAAGAGCTCAAGGCCCTCCTTATTCTCCTACAATATCAGGAAACAGAAATAAGTCAAATAAAACCCCAGATACGTTGACTTTCAATTTGTAGCAACACTATGGCTCTATACATAAACACATGACAGTTAACAGCTGCTGTCAGACCACCAAGACATAACAAAGCAAGGAAATCTGATCTCAAACCTCCAAGGACAGGGAAATACCTGAATGTTAGGAGCAAAACCACCTTCATCTCCGACATTGGTGGCATCCTGCCCGTACTTCTTCTTGATAACAGACTGTTACAGAAAGTGACAGTTTCGGTGAATTTATGTTTTACAAGATGACAAGAGACAAAAAAAAAACTAAGAATAAAGTATTACCTTCAAGTTGTGGTACACTTCAACACCCATCTTCATTGCCTCCTTGAATGAGGCAGCTCCAGTAGGAAGGATCATGAACTCCTGCACATATGCAAGCATAGGCATAAATAACACATGTGCGGAAACAACATGATGAAAGATGTGGAAATCTTAGTTCAGAGCATTGCCTGCATAGCAAGCTTGTTTCCAGCATGGGATCCACCATTAATGACATTGAACGCAGGAACGGGCAAAACCAATTGCTTGTTGCCAGCAAGGTTGGCAATGTGCTGCAGTGAAGAATATCTCATGTTAGAAGACAGGATAGCTAAAAGCAGCAAACACATGAAGAATGATCAGAGGGGATTAATATGCTGCATACCTGGTACAGTGGAATCTTCTTGACACTGGCTCCAGCTTTGCAAACAGCTAGTGATACAGCCAGGATTGCATTAGCACCAAGCTGAATTCACAAAAGAAATCAGACTGTTAGAAGGGAATCTGCAAATGGAAACTAGCACTTGCTAGTAGACCTCTAAAGGTAAAAGTCATCATGGGTTATGCTATATACCTTTTGCTTGCACCAACCCCACTCATTCTTGGTTCCATCAAGCTGCTGAACCATAAAGTTGTCGAGCTCAGTTTGAGCGGTAGGGTCCTGTGTAGAAGGGAAAAGAGCACTTAGTAAATTATGCATTCTCAAATCTCATGAAAGGAGAAAGGGGGCAGCAAAGGCAATACTAACCTTGCCGACCAAAGCGGGTGCAATAATGGAGTTCACATTGTTAACAGCCTGTGACAGAACAGCAAAAACATGTAAATATCACAAGAATTATATTATGCATGCAAATGGTAATATAATGACAACTGCAGTAGAAACCACCATTAGATGCAGTTATTGTAGTGAAACATCAGGCCATAAAAGCAGTTAGTTATTCTAAAGTCCACTAAATGATCCCCCACTGTTCATTTTCTGGTGGTCTTCAGCAAGTTGGTTTATTAGCAAGGAAAAATATATGACATGAGATTTATAACCTCCCCAAAAATCCAGTCAGCAGCAACAATGTATCCAAAGAAAAACCATGAAGAGACAGGGAACACAATAAAACATATTCTAGTTCACATTATAAACATTAACAATTTTTTTTATAAAACCTGGCACAGAGTAGATATAGTAAGTTGTACAGCAGCAGGAAACATTGCTTGGATGAAAGCAGCATGTTAAAATAAGTTTGGTCATAGTATTAAATAGCTAAGAATTGTGGCATGGATTTACAGAATGCGAGTATAAGCAGCAGCCACATTAAATCACCAGGAACCGCAACATAGATTTACAGATTGTGAAGGTAAAATCCGGTCAGTCAAAAGAATGTAAACCTTGGAAACACCCTTGCCCAAGTAGTCAGATCCACCGTCCCTCAGCTCCAAAGCTTCATAGACACCTACATAATAAGAGGGATGATTCAGACAAGATTAGCTTCATTCAGTCAATAAACGATGACAGGGACATTGCGTGCCTTCACTAGACAGGAACCAAGGCAAAAGCTGATTCTAAGGCTGAGAGGAAAACAGTGATGATGTAACAAGAAAATGACCCACCAGTCGATGCACCGCTGGGAACGGCGGCCCTGGCAAAGGTTCCATCTGAGCAGCACACATCAACCTGACGCACAGAACAGAGAGGTTAGCACCGTCATCTTACATTTTCGCCGCACCAAACAACAAAACCAGAGCATCTAGGCTAAATTAGCTATATATATACAGACAATAAGCATCTGGCTTCTGCCGTTCAGCAAGCGCAAACGGAGCATAAGGATGACGGCAAACCGATCTGTGGATACAACAAAAAATGGATGCCAAGCAGGCAACATGAAGATTGCACGCGCCATGGCATCTGACTGAACAAACCACCTACCTCGCGCCCAAAAAAAAAACAGACTACTAAGATCACCCACCTACCCAAAACCCCTCGACTCTGACCGAAAGGGTCGGAAACCCTACGCCCTGCTCCGCAGAAACCCCAGCCCACGCCCCGCGGACCAACCGGGCCAGATCGGCCGCGCAATCGAAAAGGCCAAGCCGCCGCTACGCACGCACGCACGAGCGCGGCGGCCCCTACCGCTACCAGATCGAGCCGGACCGGGCCACAACGCACAGATCGGGGAGGCGGGGAGACGGACGGGATGCGCGCGTACCTCGACGGTGGGGTTGCCGCGGCTGTCGAAGATCTGGCGGGCCTTCACGGACTGGATCGTCGCCGCCATGGCCGGAGCTCTGGTCTCGCGTCGCGTGGCTTGGAGAGGAAGCCGAGATCGAATCGAATGGAGCGGAGAGCGAGAGGGATGGACGGACGGAGGGGGCGGCCCCTGCTCTCTTATAGCGACGATGCAGACGCAAACGGGACGGAGGCGCCGCTGGTTGTTGGTTTTGACGGGCACACGGGACGCCGCGTCTCGCTGCGGGGTGGGGCCGGCGAAGGGCGGTCCTCCCCGGGGCCCGCGTGGAAGGGGCGGCACGTGAAGGGGCGGCCGCACACGGGAATGGAACAAGTGGCGAATATGCCGTGGGATTCACAGAGCGGTCTGGGAGGAGGGGGGTAGGGGTGGGGTAGGCTGGTGGGGACACGTGTCGCCTGCCCATTGGGCCGATCCAGGTGACATCGGGTTAACCATCAGCAAGAGAACAAGAAATGGCACAAGAGAGAGAGCCAACTTGAATTTTTGTTCGTTTGCTTATTTGTTTATAATCATCATCATCATCATCAGATCTCATACTAATGTCGTATTTTTTTTCATGGTAATACGTGTCTCATTCATATCATAAAGATTAAAATACAAGTCACGTAAAGACCGACATGACAAAACTGTAAAGATAGCAGAACATATCTGAGCTTGACACCAACGCCCATCACCTGCCTCCTGCACCACGACAGCAGCCACCGAAGAAAAGAATGATGGATCACCTCCTTACACGAGCTCGACGCGGCTCCATCGCTGATATGCAGCTTTGCGGACCTCCAAGGTGGCTCACCAAAAGTGAAGCCCTTACCGTTGAACGAATCAGACCGGGGCAACACCCCGGACACGCCATCGAACTCCAGATCTGGCACCCCACCGCGACTAAGACGTCGCGGAAGGAAACCATACCTGCCATCCACGAACCACGAACCCAGCACATGTTCCGTCTTCCAGATGTCGTCGATGCAGACCATAATCTGCATCCGCTACTGGACTACCTCCCAAGCTCCGCGCCGACGCTGGAGCAAACGCCGTCGCAACAGCGGAGCCCGAGGACACAGATCCACCACGAGGATGTCGCCGTCGCCACGCCATCCTTGCTTGAACAGACTGGTTTCCAAATCCATCCCCAACCATAGGACCAATGGCCTTGTCAAGGAAGGATCAGAAGCGTTGTCATCGTCGCCGCCGAAACAAAGACGATGAACAGCCTAAAAATCTAAAACTACGAGGGAGTAAAAACGATCCACACGCGTGGATCCGGCGACCCCCCTCACTACCGACGACCGAGGTCGCCGGCGGGGGGGAGCCGCCGGGGGACGGCGCTGAAAGATTGGGTCTCCTGGCGGCGGCTAGGGTTTCCAGCCGCGAGGGCCAGGAGGAAAACGATTCGATAGAAGTACTCTAATGTCGTATTTTATTCATCGAGTGTATAATACAGTACAGCCGTAAACATCGGGTTGTCCGCATCGTATATACCGGTATAAATACAGTACAATTTATCATCATTATTATTACTGTTATATGACAGGGAGATTTACATCACATCACACGGCGACCGTTGCTCCCAGGCGGACCGTTGCTGACAGGCAGGAAGCAAAATGCGTCTCAGATTTCTATGCTGGGCCTCGGAGCATTCCATCCGGCGAAAGATACGGAGGAGCTGTGTGCTGTATTTTCTTCCCATCTTTCATCTCACTTGTTGGCGAAGGCGACGCCCTTGCGGATGCTCTCGGCGAGCTCGCCCTTGGCCTTCTCCAGCCCGGCCCTGCACCACCACCGCCCCACGCCGACGATCAATCAATCAATCAAGACAGCACAAAAATCGCAGCCCCGTACAGACATCCAACGATCAACCCTAGGCCACGTATTCAGACCTCTCAAACTCGTTCAGCGGGCCGAGCGGCAGGACCTCCTCGACGCCGGCCCGGCCCAGCCGCACCTTGGACGCGAAGAAGGCCAGCTCCGTCACCTTCAGGACGGGGCGAGGCAGATTTCGCGGGGTCAGAAAACGCTGCGAGGGGTCGCCTCAAGGAACGATGACCTGAAGGAAGAGAATGGGTGTCACCTGAGAGGCTATGTAGGAGCACTCCACTATCCCGGCGTCGCCGCGCAGCCCTCTCAGGCACGCGTCCGCGAACCTGGCTGCTGCGTAGGCCTGAGGAAAACAAAATTGTAGCGTTACCGGATCGATCCATCATTTGAAAATGTATGCACAGAACAGCGATGATGCGCGTATGAGCTCATGGAGACCAACCATGGAAAGAGTCGCGGATCCCGCTCCTGCTTTCGCCTGAAATGAATTTGGGTGGTCAGAAAGGAAGTTCGTTGCATTAACATGTACTCCCTCCGTCCCAAAATACTTGTCATTAAAATAAATATAAGGAAATGTATCTAGATGTATATTAGTTCTAGATACATCCCATTTTATCTATTTTGATGACAAGTGTTTTCGGACGGAGGGAGTATACAAAAGTGGTCATGGTTCCTCTAGAACACAGCACCAACACTGGCCAACCAGCCAACAGCTAGGGAAAATGTATTGACTGTCAGGCAGCCACCAAACCAGAAAATCTGTCCGCGGCTAGCACTAGAAATTAGTATAGGGGCCCACCTACGCGGGTAAAAGCATTGTGTAAAAGAAGGTTTCTGATAAACTTAACAGTTAGCATGCACCTGATAATTGACCTTTGTTGTCAACACTGTGAAGCTCTCAAATAAACTAATATATGCATCTTTCTCTATTATAGAACACAAGGAATTTGGTAATTTCACATATCCATCTCACATCTACTGAGGTCAAACTCTCATGTTCTCAAAACATATCTCATCAGATCTTATTCAGCTTTGCTAACTATAAGCTCAAGAACTGCAAACCAGTATGCCGGACTCTCAAGACAAATGAAATGAGAGATATCTGAAGAATGTTTGAGCTGCACTGCTACTGCAGGAGGGACGTTATCAATTGAGTTGGTCATGTTTGAACAACGTGTCGATCCAAGCTTTCAGCAACATAAAGGAGAGGACCAAGTCTGTAAAGGCATTGAGATGGAATTTCAGTCCTCCCTAACTTAGCTCCAATCTATTGCAGATCCCCAGTTCTGCTGTGAGTTCAGATTAATGACGTGTTCGATTCGTAAGAACATTCTAGCTCTTGCGATCGGACGCAATACAGTATTCATAGCTAATACAAAACTATTACTTCGTCACTAAGCCACTGTTCAGAGAGAGCAATTGCAAAAGAAACTTCTAAATTGACTTTTTATTCCCTCCACTGTGCGTACAAGATATGGCATTAGATGATAAGGGAAACCATACCTCAACTACTTCTGTCCCACCATTCTGTATGCGGGAAGTGAGATAACTAATTTCTTCTGAGGTAAACGAACAGGGAGGATTCACCTACAAAAACAACAAAGTTCAAATTTCAATGAAGGAAAACATAAAAATGAACAGAGTAAAGTACTACTTCCATCAGATGGAAACAATTTTTCAGCTACATATATGGTTCAAAATTTGAATCAGCAGCAAGTGCTAATAACCTGTGAAAGGAGTGGTAATATTGTAACTCCTGCATGCCCACCAACAACAGGAACATTGACATCTCTGGGGTCAAGTCCAAGAACCTCTCCCTGTAGACAGAGATGACAGGAATAGGAATTTGAGAACCTGCCCATATAGAAACTAGCAATATAATTGGGCACTATGGCAAACAATTTTGAAGTACATACCACAAAGGTATTGGCTCTCACTACATCAAGTGTTGTCACCCCCAATAGGCGCTTAGGATCATATGTTCCAGCTTTTTTAAATACTTCAGCAGCAATCGGAACAGTGGAATTTACAGGGTTACTGATCACATTCACAATCGCATTTGGGCAGCATTTTGCAATTCCCCCGCAAAGAGTCCGAACAATTCCAGCATTGATGTTGAACAAATCATCCCTTGTCATCCCAGGTTTCCGAGGAATGCCAGCAGGAATGATGACAAGATCCATTCCAGTAAGAGCACTTTCCAATTGTGGCTGACCCAAGAAGCCACGCACCTGTAGAAATTATACCTTAGCATAATTACACCCAATGATCAGATAACCTTTAAGGTTCAAGAATCAGGTGATAATTGTATGCATAGGCTAGGGCGGACAAAGATATGTGGCAGCTATTAATATTGTGCCAATCAAATATCTGCCTGTTACATAAAATACAAGTAGGTTATATGTTTTCCTTGCAACATTATTTATTGTTTTCAGATTTAAATCCACAATTATTACTGAATGATCAGACACTATTCTTCGGAGACCTCATGCCTTTAAGAACAATGCATGATGCCACTGGAAATTGGCTACTTGTTTGCTGAGTTATGGATTATAAGATTGTAACACAGAAACAACCAGCTGGGTAATGCTAATTTCCAAACCTCTACCTTATGTACCTCGATTGGTTTCTTTAATGCAAATCAGGGAAGAGATCCCTTTGCTACCCAAAAAAAAAAAAAAACCCTACCGTACGAGCTAAAAGGACAGTAGAGAAGACATACATTCCTTCAGTAATTCATTTCTTCTAAACAAAACCTACACGGATCACATGGAGAGCAACTGTACTAGAGGTCTACCAACATGCAACTACAGTATCCTTTCAGAATCAATTTTCAGTGAGCAACTTCGCAGAAACAGGACATAAACTATAGTATCCTTCAAGGACAGTAGAGAAGACATACATTCCTTCAGTAATTCACTTCCTCTAAACATAACCTGCATGGATCACATGGAGAGCAACTGTACTAGAGGTCTACCAGCATGAAACTATAGTATCCTTTCAGAATCAATTTTCAGTGAGGAACTTTGGAAAAAGCTAAAAACAGGACATAAAGACAGGGTCAAGGGGCATACCACAGCACCGGTGTTCATATGGCTAATGTCAGCTGTAACACCAGGTGTGTTGACAACATCATACAAATGGAGCACCGAAACAAGAGGGTTCATCTTCATAAGCAGCGAGAGGGGCTGGCCGATCCCACCAGATGCACCCAGGACTGCAACCTTGAACCCTGGTGCTGCACCTTTTGCACGGCAATTAGAGCCCTTCAAGATGGCCACCTCCTCCTCCTTCAAAATAAGGAAAGAGAAAAATTAGCCTAGTAGAAGCCAATTCTGGAGTGGACGATACCTTTTATGCATTGGCCAACCAGGACAGTTCCACAGGTTTAAGTAAGTTTATAAGAGCTAAATTTAGGAAGTTGTCTGGTATAATCACCAGCTAAGAATAATTCAGATGATTCTGAATTTCCCCGACAGCTAGATAGCAATGCTGGCCTGAAAGTATATCATAACAAGATATCGTGATTGTACTCGCTCGGAGATCTACCTGATGCTCGCTAAATATGTCGCTGACTCAACTGCCAGAATCAGAGAATTAGCAACCAGTAGTTCGAAATTGCATCCCATCGTCATATGTTTTTTCTACTCCCTCCGTTCACTTTTATAAGACCTTAAAACATTTCAGACAATGTGCAAAACAGCCTATTTTGTGTTGTCTGAAACAACTTACAAAAGTGAACAGAGGCTACTCGAAAGTCGTTTCCTGGTCCATGGATCGCTAGCTCCGAAGCATACAGGACATGCATCTTCGGTCACACGAGGATCCTGGAAAGCATGGATGCGCACAGGCTAAGCAGCTACGCGCAGAAGCGCCGCGGGAAGGATCTCGCTCCGGATGCCACCACGGCCGGCGGCGGCAGCTAATCCTCCGGGAAGGATCTCGCTCCGACTTCCAAATCTGAGCAGAGAGAGGAGCAAAGAAGCAGAGGGAGGGAGGGAGGGGTGGTTGTGGGTTCGTGCCTGCGAGGTGGGCGGGCGGAGGTGGGAGGCGACCCTGGCCATCCGCCTGGCCGCCGCGGAGTCGGCGCCTTGCTCCATGGCCGCGTCGGTTCCGCGTGGTCGCCGGAGACTCGGGAGGCGACGGGAGAGGGAAGAGAAGAAGAGACTCCGGGGAGGACAGCGGAGGTGGTTGCGAGGGCGGGAGAAAAGGGGTAAAGCGGAGGGGCCGGATGCAAAAGTTGTCTTTCCGTCCGTTCGTTCAGGAATGCGTGCAAGTTTTGTTTTGCTTCCATCATGGTGTATGGTGTAGGTGGATAAAGATAACGTTGATGCCCATGCATACAAATTTAATTTCGAAAATACATTTATTTCGCAACTATCATTACACTAGCTAAATGCCCGTGTGTTGCCACGAAATAATAAAAAATAATCATTTTACCCATCAGATCATAGTATTAACCTAAATACTACTCCCTCTGTAAACTAATATAAGAACGTTTAGATTACTAAAATAACGCGCGCGCTATCTCGTTGAATCGACCTTGCATCGTGGCCGTGGCTGCTATCCTGTTGGCAGACCTCTTTCCTTTCGTGTGTGCTAATTTCTCTCATGGTGTGTGCCTGGATTTATACGTGTACTAGTTGGCTCATGTGATGTGGATTGATCTGAGTACTAGCTTTGGTGCTTGCCGTGTGCGTATAGATCTAAATCATGTGCATTTATATCTGAATGCTAGTCACACAGTTCATAGAACTACAATTTGTTTGGGACATGGATAAGTGCCGAACGTTGGGCCTGGGAGAACCCCAGACCGAACGACTCGTTCGTCACGGGAAAGCCTATCGATCGAACGAATACGTTCGGGACGAGAAGCCCCCAACACGAACACCATCGATCCCAGGGCCTACAGCCTTTTTTTTTTCATCGAATCCCCTATCGAGCCTCCACCTGGGCCAAAAAAATGCCTAATTTTCCTATGACGACTCTAACAACATATAGAAAACTGACATTTTGGATCTCATTTTCAATAGCCAAACAAAAACCCAACAAAATTGACATAGCTTACAAAAAAGGGGAAATTGCCGTGCTGGGCTATAAAAATGCCAGCGTATAAATCAGAAGTTGAAAGCATTAAGTGGAAATTGCTATGATTGTCATTTGAGTAAAAAATTGGCAAATGATAAGACAAAAAGAATTTTGCCATGGTACTTCAATTAATCTTGCCATGATCCATGAGCTAATTTTGCCATTGTCAATATAGTAACTTTGCAAGATTTTAGAGAAAATAAAAAAATGCATTTGAAGAAAAATGGTGGCAAACTATTTGAAGGATGGCAAGTTTGCCATGTTTTAGAAACTTTATGAATTTGCCATGTTTTTGTGATCATTTGTCATGGCAATTTTGGAGAGGTCTAAAAATATGGCAAATTTAGACATGGGCTTTAGTTAAACTTGACATGTCAAATATTTAAAGAAAATTTTCATTTACATAAGAAAAGGTGGCAAATGATAAGAGAAAAAGGAATTTTGACATGGTACTTGTATTAATCTTGCCGTGATCCATAAACTATTTTTTCATGATTTCATTCGTTGCAATCTCCTCCCATCCCGAACGACCTCTCCAGCTCGCCTTCAGCGGACCAACCCAAATGGCTCCGACGAACCAGCCCAAAAAGCCAATGAATTGGAGAATTAGAAAAACAAATAATTACATTTTTTGTAGGCCCAAAAACTGCTAGTGCCTCTCCCAAAAAATTGAGAGAAACAAAAAAAAGGCCTAAAATGCACCGAATCCAGAAAACTCTCCTTGAAAACAATCTAGAAAATCCATAGTACGCGACAAAAAGTTGCCATGCTCTAATGAACAAAGCAACCATATAATCATGAAAAAAGTTATATTGCAGAAATTTATATGATTTGCCATGATTTTCATACACATTTCATTACAATTGAGTGTGGAAAAAGCTTGCATAATATTATGAAAACACAAAAAATGGACATATCGGATAGAACAAAAAAAAATTCTACAAAAGTTGCTATTGGGCATGTATTAAAAAATCTGAACAATGACATATCAATGGATCAAAATTTCTTAACTTTGCCATCTTCCAACACACAAATGTAAAAAGCATAAAAATTTCACATGGCAATTTAAACTAAAATTTGCCATGACAAAAATGGAGTAAATTTTTCCATGGCAAAACAAATGGAGTAAATTTTGCCATGGCAAAAATGGATTAAATTTTGCCATGGAAAAAATTAAAGCTTGCCATGGGAACACAAGTATATTTACCATGCTGCATAGTAAAAAATTTCCATTTTCCGGAAAATGTAAATTTGCCATCATATTTAAATTAAAATTGCCATGGCAAAAATAAAGTAAAATTTTCCATGTCATTAAAAGTATGCCATGGCAAAAAAAAGAGGTAAATTTTGCCATCGCAAAAAATGGTGTGATTTTGCCATGGAAATAAATTAAAAATAGCCATGGTACACAAGTATATTTGCCATGCTACATATTAAAATTGTCATGTTCTGGAAATGTAAATTTGCCATCATATTTATATTAAAACTACCATGCTATATACAATAAATTTGCCATGTCAAAAAATTTAAGTAAATTTGACATGTCATTAAAAGAATAGTTGCCATGGCAACGTTTTGAACATGGCAAAGTTGCCATGGCAAGTTTGTCATGTTTTCAGTTAAAAAAGTGCCATGGCAAATCACATGAATGTTGTCATATAGAGCAATGTTTGCCATGTTTCTGAACATGGCAAAGTTGCCATGGTGCCATGTTTTCAGAAGAAAAAAAGTGCCATGTTTTGAACATGGCATAGTTGTCAAGTTAGAAGATCAAAGTTGCCATGTTCTCAAACAAAAATGTAATTGCCATGGCAACACTCTTCAGATAGATAGAACAAAAAAGACTCAACACAAATGTTGTCGTCATGGAAACCTAAGCTTCAAGCCTCCATGGCACACACCTACAAAGCTTCTAGTTAAGAAAAAACATGGTACTAAATTAACAAAACAAACATGGCAGCATAAGCTTCTAGTTTCCATGCCAGATTTGTATTAAATTTTGACATGGTATTCCAATTAAAAATGCCATGATTTTGAATGAGAAAATTACCGAGTATGTAAATTAACACAATAATTATGAACAAAATTGCCATGGCAAATGGATATGTAAATTTGCCATGGTGTTTTAATTGAAAATGCCATCCTTTGTATGAAATTTGCCATGGTGTATGGAAATTCGTATCAAATTCATTTCAATAATTTCCATGGCAACTATTTACTAAAACCAAAAAATGGTAGGTAATGAAAATTGTAAATTTGCCATGTCAATTGATGAAAGTTTGCCATGGCAAATGGTCTTACTAAAACGAAAGGGTAGGCATTAGAGATTCAAAAATTGCCATGTTTTATGAAACATAGATATGCTTCTTCAATTATTTGCCAACCCTTGTTATCTACAAGTGCCCACATTGTGGAACTTATGACTATGATAGGGGCTAGTGATATGGCAATTTTTAGTGAAAAATGATCTATGTGTCATGGCAAAAAGCATTAAAAAACATGGCAAATATGTGTATAAAAAACAGAAAATGTCATGATGCATAGACAAAATACTTGTTGTGATATTGAGTAAACACAACATGGGGCATACTGGAGTAGCTTCAGTCAGAGCCTGGTCTGATTAGGTAACAGACACAACCATTTGTTTTGAACCATAGCAATTGGTACCTTTCCCTAACATCGGAGCTGAGCGCGAGCCCCACGAACTCGAATTCCTTGCCGCTGAAGATTCAGTACCGGAGGCAAACCGTCGATGCAGCACCCAGAGGAGAAGCCTCAGATATGGTTAGTGAAGTGCGTTTCTCTCCACGGGTTCATATCTACCAGATTCCAGCAAGTGAATCATATAAGCTACACTAGGGAATGTTGGAAGCTCAAAAAAATGCAATGAGGAAATGGGGGTTGTACCTCGAGCAGCAGTACACCATCTTCGCGCCCGTGGTGGTTGGGCAGCGCCGGTGAGCCAATGACCCCCTCCCCCACTCTTCGCTCCGACGACGCAAGCGGTAGGCAACAGTGGAGTTGAGGAGGAGGGCGATCGGCGGGTGGCTGGAGACATGGAGGTGCAGGGGACAGTGGTGGCTCCATGCCCGTCGGAACTGGCCTGAGATGCAGAACAACCAGGTGCGGACGAGCAGCCGTGGAGCTTCCCGGCGACGCGTGCTCACGGGCGGCCTCTGTCGGCCGCCGCTCTCCCCGCGGCGCTGCAGCCTGGTGCATGCCGGCCGCTGCCATCCTGCTGGGCCACATCCTGGTGCCCACTGGCCGCCGCCCTCCCCGCGGCCTAGACACCGCACTCGTGCCATCCCCCACATCATCGGCCGGCAGCTTCTGCCATCCTGTTGGGTCACAGCCTGGTGCTCGTTGGCAACCGCCCTCCCCGCAGCCTAGCTACGGCAGTCGCACCACCGCTGCATCGCCGGACGCCAGCTGCTAAATCACAGTGGGGAGTGGTGGGGTGGGGTGGGGGGAATGGGAGTGGATAAGAAAATCGTTCGGGAGCCTCTGTCTTAGACCCGAACGTGTCCTGGTGATGACGTGGCGATGTGGGCTCGTTAAGATTCGTGCGACTGCGACGAAGGCGTTCGGGACGAGGAGCTAGAATTCTGACGTTCGGGAGTTATTGATTCCGTTTGTTTGGTACCTCTTTTTTGGTTGAGTGGTATGTAATACTAACATTGACATATTCAACCGATGTTTGCACAATCCTCAGTTTTTAGGGCAAGCCGGTAATGTTCGAACCCTCTCATTTTTGTAGTTGGTCGAAGTAGTAGACGAACTGAGATGATAGGTCATATAGGAGGAAAAGATGCACATCGATTATTAAATAGTTGGTCGAGGCAACAAATGCAGTTGCACATCGTCTGATAGACAGTTCATCGGGGCAACACACACAATTGCACATCGTTTGATAGACAGTTGGCTAGAGCAGAAGATGAAGTTGAGGTGGTGAAAACCGCACATCCACGATAATCAGTGAAAAAGTTGCACATCGAGCTTTAGTCAGTTGGTCGGGGGATCAAACGAGATTGCACATTATCCGATAGACAGTTGGCCGGGACAACAAACAAATTTGCAATCATGTAGTAGCTCACTCACGACACCGAAGTTGCACACTCTCGTCGGCATAGTCGCACATGCATGGCCACAGAGTTGCACAATCTCGTCTGTATAGTCACACATGAATTGCCATGGGAGGTTCTCACGCGCAGCCGCAGAGTTGCACACTCTTGTCGGCATAATCACACATGCATGAAATTAGAGTTGCACAATCTGGTTCGCATAGTCGCATATGAATTGCCGTGGGAGGTGCTCACGCCCGGTCGCGGAGTTGCACACTCTCGTCAGTATAGTCACACAAGCATGGCCATTGAGTTGCACAATCTTGTCCGCATCATCGCACATGAATTGCCGTGGGAGGTGCTCATGCCCGGCCGCGGATGTAACGCCCAGAGACCGATGCTCCAGATGCCTTCTATTTATTTTTGTTGTTTCCATGATTGTCATAATAAATTGTTGCATCATCATGCTTGTGTTATTTGTTTTTCTCACTTTGTGCATTCCATCTTCATGTATGTTGCCATATGCATTTGCATCCATCATGTTCATGATTGCTTGCTTACTTGTGAGGTTTGTTTTATTATTATTTTTTGCATCATGCATTTGTCTCCATATGATTGTTGTGCTTGTTTTCTTTTACTTGTTCATGTGCATTGTGAGATTCATCTTGTTACTTTACTTGCGCTATGTATGTGTTGATATTCCTACCACTTGTTTCCTCTCTCAACCTATCAATGCACCATCTTCTCCTCCTTCCTTCTTCTTTCTTTCATTGTTGCAAGTGACATTTTCTCCTCCATAAATGTCCAATATTTTCCTATAAATATTAGACCATGTCCTAAACCTCTCTGTCCAAATTCATGATATTTTAAGTTGATTTGGTTGGGTTAAAAAAATGGCTCAAGTTTGAAGTTAATTCAAACTTGAATTATTTTTCTATCCTTAAAAATGCCCAAAGCAATTTATCAAAATTCTGCACAAATTCTGGACTCCAGATATATTCTCATATCTCTCTCATGCCTTCCCTTTATCTCTGAGCTTTTCTATCTTATTTTCTGTTTGAGGAAATTGAGAAAAGAAAGAATAAGAGGGAGAGAGAGAGAGCCCAGCTTCCAGCAGCAATGCAGTCCAGCTCCAACGCAACAGTGATGCTCCAGCCGAGCCGCGGCCCATCTAGCCCAGCCCCGCAGCCCACCGATCACCTCCCTGGTAAAAATTTCCCCATGGCCAGCCGATCACCCCACCGACCCCACCTGCCAGCGACCCGTCTCCCTCCTTTTCTTCTTCCTCCCTCTCTGTCTCTCACGGTGAAAACCAGAGGGAGCACATGGCCACCGTGGCCACGGCACCGCGCCAACTCCTCCTATAAAACCCCCGCTCCTCGTCCTAGGGTTCCTTCCCTCCCCCTCTTTCCTCCTCTGCCGCCGCCACAGGTAAGGGGCCACCTACGCGCCTGCTTCCTCCACCGCCTGACGCCATGTCCACGACGGGCCGAAGCCTCGTCTCCAGCAAGAGCTCATCACCGGAGTAGGAGCATCGCCGGCCTCCCCTCCGTCGACCCCGAGAACCGCAGCGCCTCCTCAAGTCCGTTCTGACGCTGATCCGAGCCTGAGGACGCCTTCCCCGTCGTCCTCTTCTTCCCCTTCGACTTCTTCTTCCCGGATCAGAGCATTCGCCAAGTCCCTCTACTTCCCCTGCATCCTCTATATCACGCCCGGAGACAACGCGCGCGCCGCGAGGGTCTTCTTCCCCGACGTCGTCTTCTTTGACTACAAGCAGGCCAGGAGCCAGTTAGTTCCAAGGCCGACGCGATCGTCTTCCTCTACGATCTCTTCTTCCCCTGTGTTCTCTGCTTCACGGACATCGGCGATCTGTGGGTCTCCAAGCCGTCTTCACTGCTTCTCTGACCCCCCGCCAACGAATTCGAGCCCCTCGTGAGCTCCTCTCGCCAACCCCTCCTTTTCCCTTTCAAATCCGTGCATGTAGACGTCGCTCCGGTCGAGATCGTGCACGACCACCATGAACGAAATCGTGGAGTTTCTGTTGTTTTCTTTTGCGAGCCCGTGGTCTGTTCCTGCGCGAGCACACCCACACCCTTGCGTTGTTGCTCCACCACACGCACCCTGGCACGTTTCCGCACCCCCGCCGGCCCTCTGCAACCACAGCAAGGGTTACTGCTGGCTCCCGTCGCGGGCGAGTCCCCGTGCGCATGATTGAGTTTTGGTCCTGGTCGCGATGTGCAAATGTTTAAGTTTCTGTCGACTTCCCTTTGATCACAAACGCACAGCTAGCCTAGTGGCTAGCGTGGCCACTATTCATTAGAGGGGTCTGGGATTCGAGTCCCAGCCGCCCCCATCTTTTGCTACGTTTTCCTGTTGTTTTGCACACTCTCAGAGCCACATGGGCCAAACTCATCTCGGCCGCTGCATTGTGATGCTTCCGGCCCGTGCATATTTTTTCCACTCTGTGTATTTTAGCATTTTTTCAGTGCATGCATATTTACCGAATTGCCACTGTTTTAAAATGTCTATAGCTAAATATGCATGCATCCAAACTAAACAAACTATATATGTAAAATGCTTAGAATTTTACCTAGTTTCACAATATGCCACTTTCATCCATGTTTAAAATGTTTAACTTGCTGTTTGTTTAAATTTGCTAATGCCATGTTAAAATGATTTATTTCATAACTAAATAACCGTAGCTCCATTTTAAATAAATTTTATATGTAAATGGGGTGGAAAAATGCCTAGTTTAACATGGTGTACTTTGTTTTGCTGTTTAACAACTATAAAATATGGTTTAGGGCAGAACAGTACCAAATTCATAATTTGCGCATGGAGATTTTCCGGAATTGTTGTTTGTTGTTTCCGGCCTCATTTAAACTTGCCTAGATAGGTAGTTTTCATATGCTTCACCCCTTGCCATGGTTAATAACATTTAATATTGTTTGGTAGCTTAAACGAGATTAAACTAAATATGTCAATGTGGTGTTTTGTCAATATGCAACTCGTTGCGTATTGAGCTCCACTTAACTTGTAGTATTGTTTGTTGCACCTTGCCATGCCATGCCTCATTAAACCGGACATGCATCATACTTGATTGTGCATCATGCCATGCTTATGCTTGTTGGTTTACCATGTTGTTTGCTTCTTTCCGGTTTGCTTCTCTTGGTAGCTTCGGTTTCGTTCCGGAGTTGTGAGGATTCGTTCGACTACGTCCGTTGGTCTTCTTCTTGGACTCGTTCTTCTTCCTTGCTGGATCTCAGGCAAGATGACCGCTACCCTGGATCTCACTACTATCATTGCTATGCTAGTTGCTTCGTTCTATCGCTTTGCTGCGCTACCTATCATTTGCTCTTCAAGCCTCCCAAATTGCCATGTCAGCCTCTAACATTTTTCACCCTTCCTAGCAAACCATTGCTTGGCTATGTTACCACTTTGCTCAGCCCTCTTATAGCGTTACTAGTTGCAGGTGAAGTTGAAGATTGCCCCATGGTGGACAGGATTATGTTGGGATATCACAATATCTCTTATATTATTAATGCATCTATATACTTGGTAAAGGGTGGAAGACTCGGCCTTATGCCTGGTGTTTTGTTCCACTCTTGCCGCCCTAGTTTCCGTCATATCGGTGTTATGTTCCCGGATTTTGCGTTCCTTACGCGGTTGGGTGATTTATGGGACCCCCTTGACAGTTTGCTTTGAATAAAACTCCTCCAGCAAGGCCCAACCTTGGTTTTACCATTTGCCTCACCTAGCCCTTTTCCCTTGGGTTTCCGGAGCCCGAGGGTCATCTTTATTTTAGCCCCCCCCGGGCCAGTGCTCCTTCGAGTGTTGGTCCGAAATGGGCAGACTGCGGGGCCACCTCGGGGCAACTCGAGGTCTGGTTTTACTCGTAGGCTGACCTATCCGGTGTGCCCTGAGAACGAGATATGTGCAGCTCCTATTGGGATTTGTCGGCACATCGGGCGGCTTTGCTGGTCTTGTTTTACCATTGTCGAAATGTCTTATAAACCGGGATTTCGAGTCTGATCGGGTCTTCCTGGGAGAAGGTATATCCTTCGTTGATCGTGAGAGCTTATCATGGGCTAAGTTGGGACACCCCTGCAGGGTATAAACTTTCGAAAGTCATGCCGCAGTTATGTGGCAGATGGGAATTTGTTAATGTCCGGTTGTAGATAACTTTACACCAGATCCGAATTAAGTCGCATCAACCGCATGTGTAGCCGTGATGGTCTCTTTTCGGCGGAGTCCGGGAAGTGAACACGGTTTTGGGTTATGTTTGACGTAAGTAGGAGTTCAGGATCACTTCTTGATCATTGCTAGCTTCACGACCGTTCCGCTTGCTCTCTTCTCGCTCTTATTTGCGTATGCTAGCCACCATATATGCTTAGTCGCTGCTGCAGCCTCACCACTTTACCCCTTCCTTTCCCTTTAAGCTTTGCTAGTCTTGATACCCATGGTAATGGGATTGCTGAGTCCTCGTGGCTCACAGATTACTACAACAACAGTTGCAGGTACAGGTTATGCGATGATCATGACGCGAGAGTGATGTTTGCTTGTTTTGGAGTTCTTCTTCTGCTTCTTCTTCGATCAGGGGATAGGTTCCAGGTCGGGAGCCTGGGCTAGCAGGGTGGATGTCGTTTGAGTTTCTGTTTGTGTTCATCCGTAGTCGGATGATGCTGTTATGTATTGTGATGTTGTATTCGTGTGGCATTCTATGCCTCTTGTATGTATCCCCATCTATTATGTAATGTTGATGTAATGATATCCACCTTGCAAAAGCGTTTCAATATGCGGTTCTATCCTTGGTGGGACCTTCGAGTCTCTTTAGGATAGTATCGCATATTGGGCGTGACAGCGGAGTTGCACACTCTCATCGGCATAGTCGCACATGCATGGCCACATAGTCGCACAATCTCATCTGCATAGTCGCACGTGAATGATGTGGGAGGTGCTCACGCCCGACCGCGAAGTCGCACACTCTCGTCGGCACTGTCGCACATGCACGGCCACAGAGTTGCACAATCTCGTCCGCATGGTCGCACATGAATTGTCGTGGGAGGTGCTCACGCCCGGCTGCAGAGTCGCACCCTCTCGTCCGCATAGTCGCACATGCATGGCCACAAAGTTGCACAATCTCGTCTGTATAGTCGCACATGAATTGCCGTGGGAGGTGTTCATGCCCGGTCGTGGAGTTGCACACTCTCGTCGGCAAAGTCACACATTCATGGCCATAGAGTTGCACAGTGGCACATG
>NC_057807.1:12395126-12399166 GCF_018294505.1 Triticum aestivum
AGGTACTCATGCCCGACCGTGGAGTTGCACACTCTCGTCGGCATAGTCGCACATGCATGGCCATAGAGTCGCACAATCTCGTCTGCATAGTCGCACATGAATTATTGTGGAAGGTGCTCACGCCCGACCGTGGAGTTGCACACTCTTGCCGGCATAGTCGCACATGCATGACCACAGAGTCACACAATCTCGTCTGGATAGGCTCACATGAATTATTGTGGGAGGTGCTCATGCCTGGCCGTGGAGTTGCACACTCTCGTCGGCATAGTCGCACATGTGCTTTTTGTAATACTGACGCCCGGCCGCAGGGCTGCACACACGCGGCGACTACCTGACAGTTGGACAGGGCACCGGGGCAGCATACGAAATTGCACATTTTAGTGTTAGAGAGTAGTATGGGATGGTGCCATTAGTAAAAACTGCATGTCCACAGTTATAGAAAAAGGTTGCACATCGACATCAGCTAGTTGCACACCAACGGCTAAACAGTTGCACCAAACAAAGACTAAGTTGCACACAAAAAATTTCCTCGAAACATACCCATGCGGGATCTAGTTTTGAAGAGCACGTCGCGAGGGTTCCAACGATGAAAACAGATCTTAATTTTGACACGCGGTTTAAAAATTATGACTTTTTAAAAATTTGAAAACTCAAATTAAATGCATTCACACATGTTCACATGGATGTTTTTTGTCTGTTTACATGATATTTTTTCTACGGAAACACTAACGCCCACACATGTGGGTGTTTGTCAACTCGCCCACACGTCTTCCAACCAATTCTGCACGAATCTTGGCACGTTCTAGCAATTTTTGTGTGCCACGTAGGACTGGGCTGGTGTGTGAGCGTTTAGCAATTCGCCCACACACCAGTTTTTACGCACGCAGAGGGGTTGGTGTGTGGGCGTTTATCACTTCCCCCACACGCCCGTCTCCTCGCCCACACCCAAAGCTATTAGTTGCCATGTATTTCTGCAGGGTACATGGCAACTGCCCTAGCTTTGATTGTAAGCAGGTGGCAACTCTCTTTTTCCCTGAGTTGCCTTGTGTTTTTGCATGGTACATGACAACTGCCCTAGCATGCACGTAAGCAAATGGCAGCTCTTTCTTTTTTACATGACAACTACCCTGGCGTGCTTGTGAGCACATGACAACTCTCTCTTTTATCCGAACATATTTTTTGCCATGCCTTTTTTGTAGTGCTACATGCAACTGCCTAGTGTTAGTAGGTGGCAACTCGTAAAGTTTTGAAATCATGAAAACTGTAGTAGACCAGACCGTACATGGCAACTGCCTAGTGTTAGTAGGTGGCAACTCCTAAATTTTTGAAATCATGGCAACTGCAGTAGACCAGACCATATATGGTAACTGCAGTTGAGCAACCATGGCAACTGTAGTTGTCCGACATGGCAACTGTAGTTCAGCGACATGACAACTGTAGTTAAACGGACATTGAAGAGGATCCGGACCATCGCAATTGCCGGGACGCGTGGTGACTGTCACGCGGGGCGTGCGGGACCATGAGGTAGGTGGCTGAGAGAGGTCGTGTGGGCGTTACACATTTTGCCCACACATAAACATGTGAGAGGGAGCGCAAGGGAAAAAAGGAGGCGTGTGGGCGCTAGTTGTTTTGCCCACACGTAGGCGTGTGGACTGACCCTCTTATACACCACACAAAACGTGTGGTCAGACTCCTTAACACCCACACGTGTGGCAGTTATCATCGTCCTTTTTCTAATATATGAATTAGTTTTTAGTATATAAAATAGAGAAAAGAGATTATTACTATTTATAGATTATTAGGGACCAAAACTTCCTGTTTTTAGCCGGCCGCTCGCGAAGGGTAGCGAGCAGCCGGCCGCTCGCTAGATCGGCCCTAGTATTAAATGTTTGACGGTGATATTGCAAGTGTCTAACGTAAGCCCATGAAAGGCCAGGAGTACGACTTATATGATCCACCCCACGGGGTAACCCTGACAGCCGTGTACCACTAATGACATTCAGTAAAACTTGTTCACGCAAGACTAATATTCAAGACATAGTTCATTCTTCAGTTGTGGACAAATGTAGCTGCTTGTCTAGGTGAAGCTCAATTTTAATAGGTCAAACAATACATTGGAACAATGTAATCCAATTCTAATAGATAGTGTTTTTTTTGCATGGTATTATGTATCTCATACATATCATAAAATTAAAGTACAAGTCACGTAAGGACCGGCATGACAAAACTGTAAAGATAGCAGAACATCTCTGAGCTTGACACCAACGCCCATCACCTGCCTCGGGCACCATGACAGCAGCCACCGAAGAAAAGAATGATGGATCACATCCTCACCCGAGCTCGTCGCGGCTCCATCGCTGATATGCAGCTTTGCAGACCTCCAAGGTGGCTCACCAAAAGTGAAGCCCTTACCATTGAATGAATCAGACCGGGGCAACACCGGGACACGCCATCAAACTTCAGATCTGACACCCCACCGCGACTAAGACATCACAGAAGGAAACCATACCTGCCATCCACGAACCACGAACCCAGCACATGTTCCGTCTTTCAAATGTCGTCAATGCAGACCACAATCTGCATCTGCTCCTGGACTACCTCTCAAGCTCCGCGCCGACCCTAGAGCAAACGTGAACCAAAACAATCCGGTTTTTATAGTTCAAGGGTGTAATATGAACCAAAACAAAGTTAAGGGTTGTAGACTGAACCGTGAGACAAGTTTAGGGGGGTAATATGGAAGATCCAAACTGTTGCCAGTGTCACCCATCACCAACAGTTTTATATTTCAGTAAAATAGTTCCATTAGAAAATAAAGGGTGCAGAAGTATGTTTACTCCCCCCCTACAGCCAAAATTGATGGCAAATGCCACATAATACAACTTAGAGCGGAAGTGATTGATAAAGTAATTTATTACAACTCTTGACAACCCTCTGTTCTCTCATGTTTTAAACTTGAAGGCGCAGAATGATTTTGAGAAAAATTACAGTGTTGCACCGCCCTATGCATTACAGTTACAGGTGCTAAAAATTCGGTTGCTGAAAGTAGTTGAATGGCACACAATATATTCAAGGAGTTGCTCTTCTTACAGAGTTATTAGTTCCAATCTTTAGAAGACGACGCTCTGCTTTTCAGGAATTTGTTGTGGTCTTTCTCGAGATGCCTCCACAGGTGAGAAGTACCTATTTCCGTGGCAGCTGCGTAGCTGTTGCTGCAATGGTTGCAATAAGCCCGTCCTCCATCCTTATCCTCTCTGAAGTGCTGCCATACTTCTGATCTTCCTCTTAACTTTGCTACACTAGTCCCCTCCCTAGAAAAAACGTGTTGAGCTTCAGCATCATCTATACTTGCTGCAGTTTTTCGCATCCTTTTAGGAGGCAGCGCCAAAGACGATTCAAGATGCCTCTTAGTTCCTGAGTTTTGGGCATCTATTTCCTTCGGCTCTTCATTCCTAGTCACAAGAGTATTAGTTCGGACTACCGTCGATGCAGCAACATCTTTGTAGAAGTGTCCATCGACCTGTTTCTTGAAAACATGGACATCAGTAAGATGTCTCGCCAGGTGAGAAGTGCCATTTCTGGAGTCAGCTGCCAAATCTTGAGTGCAGTGGATGCAATACGCCCGCACTCTGTCCTTATCCACTCTGAAGTGCTGCCATACTTTGGATTGTCTTTTTGATCTTGCTTGAGCATCTATGCTTGCTACTTGTGATTTGCCTCTTGATGTTTCTGGATTGGTCGGCTCTTTAGAGAAACCGTGTGGAAGAGCATCTATGCTTGCTACTTGTGAATTTCCTCTTGATGTTTCTTCATTGGTCGGTTCTTGAGAGAAACCGTGTGGAAGAGCATCTATGCTTGCTACTTGTGAATTTCCTGTTGATGTTTCTGCATTGGTCGGTTCTTGAGAGAAACCATGTGGAAGAGCATCTATGCTTGCTACTTGTGATTTTCCTCTTGTTGTTTCTGCATTGGTCGGTTCTTGAGAGAAACCATGTGGAAGAGCATCTATGCTTGCTACTTGTGATTTTCCTCTTTTTGTTTTT